>NW_009206505.1:0-18652 GCF_000690835.1 Fulmarus glacialis | reverse complement strand
CGGCTGCCCGTGCCCATGGGCAGCAGCGTCCTGCCCCGTCCCCCCTCGGGTCCCCGGCCCCGCAGCCTCCCGGTGCATCCACTGCCACACGCACCTGTGGAGCTGTCCTCCACAACCCCCAAAAGCTGATCGCCAAACACAAGGAGTTAATTTTATGAGAGAAGGAATGTTTTAAGCCTAAAAAAACTGATGACATTAGAAATCTCATTGTAAATTTTACATAAAGAGGTCTTGTCTCTTTATCATGTACATAAATGTCACCCACTGAAAGACTGTTGTCACAAATGCCTCCCATGAGTGCCGGATCTGTCTGTAACACGGCATATAAGATGCTTGTTCTTCCAGTAATCTGCACTTTTCAGCAATTACTAATTCCTTAAACATTTGAAATAGACCTTTTCAACTGTGCTTTCACCTCTTGAGGTCACTGCAGCAATCTCAGCCTGTGTGGCTCATAGTCCCCCTTTTAGCATTAATTTTCAAAGACATATAAAACACCCAGACAAACCAAGAGTCAAAAGCAGACTCCTGAGGCTAAGATCTGTCTTTCCCCAAAACTCTTCCATATGTTAATATATCTCCCTTTTACCAGGTTTCATGCATGAGACAAGGGACTCTAAAATATTCCTTATCTCAGGGAAAGCACAATAGTCAGGATTTTTCCCCTTTCAACTCTCAGCTACTTCTCTCCATGAGAGCATGGGCTGGAAAGATGATAAGGACAGTATTCTAGCAGATCTATCCCTCTCTCTTCCTCTATTATTAAGAAAGCGAAAAAATAAAAAACCCATTACCTCCAAAATGGAGGCAGGCTTTTTGTGAGATAAGCCACTCCTCCACATCATGTATTCCACCGAAGGGATTCATACGGGCTCAGTATCTTCTAATGGTTTCATCAGTTAATACTAAATTGGTTTCAGATAGGAAAAAAAGAATTTTCCTTGCACTGCACTAAATAATTTGCCTTTATATAGATTGCATAAACTACATTTCTGAAGAGGAACAAACAATTATTGTTCCATTTATATAAGTGACAGTGGATGGATTCTCACAGATTGACAGTCTGCATCCCATACTGTCAGTATTTTGCTGTGTAGTTGACTTTCACTATTTGGTCATTTTCTTACACTTTACAAATGGAAAGACATTTCACGGTAAAAACACAAAAGGATGGTGTTTTGTAGCACAGAGCTCTGGAATTAAGGTCTTCCCATCCTCACGACGGCAAGATGGTCCCTAGCGTCGGGGCTAGAATTGCCCATATATAAAACCAACCCGTGTAACAAGTTAATGGGATAATGTGGCATATAGTCTATGTGGCGTGACAGTCAGGTGTCCCCAGAGGTACTGCCAGTTTCAGTTCTCATGCAGTCTAAAACCAGCGCTGACGCCCACCTAACCCCTTGTCCCTGTCACAAGGTTGGCCAGGGACAGCCTCTGCCCCCTTTGCCTGGACAGAAAGCGCATCGCTTTCCCGTTTCTTCCAGCCCCAGGTGCCAGAGCTGCTTTCTCAGTTCTGGGGCCAGCCAGACTGAAATCATGCCTGTCTGGTGCTCCTTCAGACAGCGGCTGCACTTACACAAACCCTAGGAGACAGCGAGAAGACCACTGCTTTCAGCACAAACCCATTCCTCGAACAAGCAAACCTTTGCTCTCCTCTTCAGGTCAGTATTGGCAAATGCAGCAACTGAAGTGACACCCAGTCTATCTTGACCACAAGCACCCTCCATAGGAAGCAGTGGCTTTACCACTGCCAGCTATTGTTTTCCAGGGAAATGACACTTCATCACTGAAAACCTTAGGATGCTGCCGTCATAAGCCAATCACTGCACAAGCCCTTTTAATTGCTCTCCTCTCTAGGTTCAGTACAAAAGGGGTTGTGAAACAAAATGGACCGAACGAGGAGCAGTCTGCTAACCACCTACTCTGCTAACCTTCTGATTTTTACCACACTCTGCAATAATTTTCCAGAACTGCCAAAGCTTCCTGTTTCTGCGGAGCCTCAGTTTTCTGCTGGTCACTGCAAAGTCCACCCTTTTTACTTTGTATCCAAAGGGAAATTACTACCTTTTGGGACAACTCACACCATATTTGACCTGGAGTGATGACCTGAGGTTTACTGCAGGTTATTTGTTCACATACTAGTTCTTGTTCAAAGGTTTTAGCGTGTTCCAGCATCCCCTCTGGCTTTAATAGGAAAAAAACAAGCCAAAACAAAACCAAAACCCACCCCTTACCTGTGCAGACAGTAGTCTCTCAAATACGTCTACGCACAACCTAAGAGCTGTCACTTCAGATCACCACAAGCTATGTTTTGCTATGAAAGTAACGTTTTCCCAGGCCTCTGCTTCCTCTCCTGCTTGTCACTGGCCACTACAAAAATAAGTCTGTTACACAAGAAAAAAAATCTTCTGTTCAGGATAAAGAACCAGAATCCTTTAGAAAGACTTTGATATTTTGTTTGTGGGGTTTTTTTTTTAACTTATGAATGAGACCTACAGATTTGTTAAAAGTTCTGTTACCCCTTCATGGTATGCTTCCAGAAGTACATCCCTTTTCTTTCTGCTATTGGAAAATGGCATAAATAGAATCTCTTGCTGCTGGCTCTGAAAAAAAAAAAAAAAAAATATCCTTATTTCTATCCAGAAAAATCTTAGACCCCCCCTGCTACTCCTAAGAGTCCCTGGAAAATACTGAGTAACAGGAATTACACGCACTCACATCTTTCTCTGTGGTAGTTTATTCCACAGCAGCTGAAATTTTGTAACATTTGTTGCTCCACTTTTAATGATTTGCTGTTAGTAAGAAATTTTCAGTGAGCTGTAACCCATTCCTACTTCAGATCCATAGGAAACCTAACAGCTAAAACTTCTCTTAGGACTTTCAATCTCACATTCTACCTAAAGGCAGGAAAACTTTTTATTTTGCTGCTGAACAATCCTCCACAACCCATTTGTTTCAACTTAGAAATGAATTTATAGAAAAAATCCATAAACTACATGAGTAAGAATCAATTATTTCCCTTTTTACTAAGCTATTACTAATAACTATGCAAAAAATCCCTTTCAGCTTTTCATTGTCCCAAGCTACCGAGAACATTCCAACTGTCCAGCTTTCAAAACCAGCGCTTCCCAGTACTGAACACCTTCATCTTCCACAATGACCCTCTTCCTCTGGAACTGATTACATAGTTTCAAATTAGCTACCTTTTCTAATAGATTTGATCAGTTAAATAAGTATTTCTGAGCCAACACCAGTGCTCCTGTGGGTATTTACAAACAGTTACACACCACATAGCCCAGCTTCCATGGCTGTTTAAAAGCTGAGACCCTAAAAATCGTCAGCATGCTGCCTGTACTTCCAAGCTTTGCCTTTGCCTTTAGCTGTCCCCAATTTCCCCCCCCAGAGAGCTCTTTAGTGCCAGCAACCGGCACTACTGCAGTGCTGAGCACTAACATCAGCTTCAGCCAGGAGCTCGGAGAGATGGCGACTCTGGACCGGTTTGGGGACATGTCTTTATTCCCGCTCTGCTTTATGATTGTCCTTCTTGTTATGATAATTTTTTCCACAGCACCAATATGTAAATGAACAGCTTTTCCTGAGGTGTTATCACTGTTCCTTCCTTTGTTTTAAAAAGCATCTCCCCGATTCTTCAAAATTAGTCTGAAGGAAACCTGTAGCATCTTTTAATAATTGGTATTGTAGAAAGTAAATAACAGAATTCATAGCAAGCAGCTTCCAGCTCCCTTTCTGCAGCTGTCTTTAAATTTTAAAAAAAAAAAAAAAAAAGGAATAAATCTGGTGCATGGCTGGCAGGAAAAACACACGCTCTGTGCCAAGCTCAGGCACTCTCTGGGTACTGTACAGCCCAGAAACTCTGATGACACCCTCACACCTAGCTGAGTTTCTAGCATTTCGCTCCTTGTCAATGCAAAGGTAACCCTGAAGTCCTCCTTTGCCATACCGGTATCTCAGAAACATCATCTTCTGGAACTCCTGTAGCCATTCCAGTGGAGTATTTTCCTTCCCTCCCTTTTTGCTCTTTTTAGATATGCCTTGCCTAACCCACACTTAAAGGGTGGCTCTTAATCCCACAGCAAATCCTTGACCCAGGATAAGTTTGCAGCACTTAAATCTTAAATCTTGCAATGCCTCTGACCACCGTTATCATCCAAAATAATCTTTGCAATTGACATAGAACTGAAATATATAAACCTCCCAAGACATTACGCACTATTTGAGCAAGGACCATCTAACATCTCCACGCCAGGTCTCTATAATATCAATGCAGAAAAAGTCTCATAAAAATAAAAATTAAACACTTACCTGCGTTCTCTGATTCCACACATAAGTGGACATTTTTTTTCCCAAAGTGATTTGTCAACCCTCTTAGTCCTTGCTTTCCAGAGTGCCCTTATTTTGCAGATAATCTGCTCCTGAAAGCTGCTGGTCACCTCTTCCATCAATCTTCCCAACCACCCGGAGGTACAACAGTCTGGTTTCCCAGTCTTATGAGACTTTTGGAGATTGTTGCCTCAACAAAACCTCTGTCACCCCTGGGTCATTTGAGGAAAATTTCTATGAATTGCTCTAATTCCTTTGCGGACAGCCTACAGCTCTTGAATGAGGTTAGTCATCTGTATACCCGTGAAAACTTCCATTAGTTGTTCTCAGTTCTACACGCTGTTTCTGCTAAAAAGAGAAAATGACAATGAAGCTGCGTATTTATTTCAGGCATTTCTACTTGAAGCCTGGATACAGTAGCAATTTCTTTGCTTATATTCCCAAACCTCTTTCCCAAGAGCAATCAATCAAAAAAAAACTTTCTTTTGGCTTCTCTGAGAGCCACATCACCAGTGTTTTTATTGCCGTCTGTTCCTTTCTAACACCTCCACTTCTACCAAATAAAAATCAGCCTCTGGCAATAGCTTTATCCATACAGCTCAGCTTGTGTTCAGCATCTCACATGGACAGTGTTCAGCTATTTTACTTTAAAAAAGAACTGCTTTTTATATTATCTTGACTAAAGGTACTCATAGCATCAACTCCCATAAAAATGTACCTGCCTCTGTATACTACTACAGTTTAGTGATCAGTCAGAGACCAACAAAATCATTTTGTGTTGATTTTTTTCTAAGTGCACCGCAAGAACAGTAAAGGTACATTGATTTTAGCCGCTTCAGTCTTAAAATCATGGCACCGATTTTGTTCTGCAGTGTTCTCTGTGACCAGCGCAAGTGTAAACTTTAGGTTATTAGCCCCAGTGGCACCAACATAAAAGGAGTACCAGGCTGCTCTCCTCTGTCAAGCTCAGGTCGAGCAGCAGTCAACCATTTGTTTTCTGCAAAGGTGAAATTAGCTCCCTCAATTCTCTACATAAAGTTCAAGAAATAGCCAGCTAATTGCTTCAGTGGAGCAGTTAGATGTTGCCCAAAGCGGGCCCATAAAGGCCTAGAGAGTACCCCACCTCCAACAGCAGTTCCCAAGATCTGCTCTAACACGGTGAGTTGGCCTGTTAAGTTCAGCTCAAGAAAACTGTGATCATTTGACGACTTCCCATATAAATCAGTCTTCATTTCTTATTCACAGGAAGGTAAAAGGTGACAATAAGAAAAGCACAAAGTAGAGTTATTGTTCTCATGCAGAGTTCTTTTGTATCAAGTTTCATCTTACAATGCCTCTCTGCATTCAAGTTATAATAGATAACAATGCACACATATAATGAATCATATATACTTATAATGAGAAATACTAATAAATTATTGACCCCAATTCCATGATCAGCTATGTTCTAATGCAGGATACAAACGGATTGCTTGTATTACATTAAGAAACACAAAGAAAAGCAAAAGTGTAACAATTGTTAACTTATTAGCATAAAATTAAAGCACCTGAATGCATAATTAACCGAAAATATTAAGGAATTCATTTTTAGAGTCCAAAGAATTCCTTAAATTAATGTCTTTTAGGCAAATTTTTCTGTCACTCAGAAGAGTTCTCTTCACTGCAGGTTAATACTTTAAGGTTAGAAAACATGAACTAATATCGATATAAAAGCCAATATATGAAAATACCACAGAACAATAACTGCAAAATGCTATTAGCATATTTACATTTCATGTTCCATTTATGTCTATAATTAAGCATATAAACAATCATAACTCTTGCATAAGATAACACAAAATTAAGTATACATATAAAATATAAAACCAGAACAGAGTGCTGCCAGTGTTGCATGTGTTATGCACAAAGAGACAGGATGATAATGCTTAATACTACTATAAGATATATGAAAGCTGATTCCAGCAATTGCACTATTTCATAATATAAGCAATTTCAGTTTCAAATTCTGGCAGAAATACAGTGTGTGTAACATTTCATCATCTTATTTCAAATGAACTATAACATGATTATGTTTGTATTTTCACAGATAAAGCTGAACAAATCAAGGGATGCTAGGTTTTAAATCATGCATATGTGGGGTTTATTAAACTATTTTTAAAAGAAACAATGTAAACAAAATATTTTTCCACTATGAAGTTTCTTTGGGCTCATTACAGCACTTCTGCATATAATTTATACCAATCTCAGTGGGTTTTGTGGGTCATTCACACAGAAATAAAAGACAAGTAGTCTTATTATAGGAAAATGAGATAGAACTACAAAACCACAAAAATTAGCCTTATTCACAAAACAATCAAAATTACTTTAATTTTTTTAATTGATTATATCAAGGATTCTCATCTGTGAGTCCTCACAGTACCTCCTTGTAACAGCAAATAACAAAGGGGGAGAGGGGGGTGCGTGCAAGAATTACAATCTTAATGAGACTGAATAAGTAAAAAGGGCTGATGAATTCCCAATACTGACAATGTCTCCCATTAAAAGTATTTCCCTCCTCTGGAACTTCGTATTACTTCCACTGAAGTCATGCTATTCTCCTGAATGGTAGGCTACTTCACAGTATGTTCTGCTCATAAAGCTTTCTTTCCAAGAGATGACAATAAAAACCCTTAAATATAAATAGTACCTATTAATACTATAAATAATGCCTTGAAAGATTAATACAGAAAAGAAGGGAGTTTTACTCCTGCTCCTCCCTCTACCAAGACAGAGATGGTTTTATCTACAGACCTTGGTCACAATGGTGGTCAGTAACGATTCTAAAAAATGAAACTGTAGAAAGATTGATTTCTTGCAGAATTGATCTAATGTCCTTCTTTTCACAGACATCACTACTCTGCCATAGTAGTGGCATAATTATGTAGCAAGACCTGATGTTACATATAAGAGTATAAATTATCTGGATCTCGTGTTGCCCTTTTGGTTACTTCAATTTACACTTGCTGCACAAAGGGTAGTGAGAGAGAAGCGCTCCTGAGATGACCGGACCATCCTTCTTCTCGTACCACAGAAAATGCAGACATACGACACTCATGAATCATATGAAAGGAGCAGAAAAAGTGAACGCATGCCATTCACCAACAAACCTGCCCGACATAGCCAGTGCCATCTCTTCCAGAGACTGGCGGATGCCTGCCCAAGGCATTCATTCAACTGCGGTTTCGCACACCCTTCTGCGCACCGAGCACGTCTCTTCAGGATAAGAATGGATGCTTTGGATGCGATGTATTCATGTAAAAACAATGGTGCAAATAGGGCTGATGTTGGGTTCGGGGTTTTTTGCCTATTTCTGTGTATCTATCTTTCTTTCTTAATCCATTTTTTGTTTTCTTCACACTTAATAAGCCAAGGGTTTCAAAAAGACCAATCAAACTTCAGTTTTGTTCTAAAAACTCGATTCTTCAACTAGTCACTCCTATTGCAACAGCTTTCATTTTAGCCTGATTTTCAAAGGAAACTATGGTTATGCGGCTGTGCTGTCCGTACGGAAGCATGCATATTTATATTACAAAACTCTCCTAGAACTTTTGAATTCAACTCATTTCAATTAAAATGAGAGGTTAACAGCCTGAAAGAAACCAACTTCCTACAACTTTGATGAACACAGGTAGCAGAGAAAAATGCTATTGATACTTCAATGATTTATGCAGAGAGCGCAATCAGTATCAGGCATCGGGGAACCCACCTGGGAAAGCACCATCCTGAATGTCTCTTCTGCAAGAAAGGCTCCTGTGTGCAATTGTTTAGACACAAGAAAGTCCACACGAAACAAGGCTTTACTAACCATGCTGTTGGAAGAACTATTTATAATACAATATCCACAAGAAAGCTAGCTTCCTATTTGTTAAACCATTTTTTCTTTGTGGATTTCTTTTTCCTTGCAATTGAATTGTCTGATTCTGGTAGCTATATACACTTCACTAACTTTTTAGACACTGATATGCATTCTCCAATGATTCTCAGGAGCTTTGACTTCATTTCTCTGCGTTTTGTTCTTCTGTGTCTGCTTCAGTTCCCTTGGAAGGCGGAACATGCCCCACAATATGCATTTCGATGACTTTTGTGCCCCAGGGGCTCACAGGCTTGCCCATCTCTTTTTACAATAAATGCAAAAAAAACATCAGTTAACAGACAGCTGCAACATCCTTCCAAAAGAACAACCTTTAAAAATATTGTTTACTTGTCTGAACAGAAGATATCCTCCTACCCTTCAAAATAAGTGACTGATTGATGGGTAGGCAAAAGCATTTGCTTTGACAGAATCAGACTGACATCAGTTTTCATGTTCTCTGCTGTCTGAACAGTATCAAGCTGATCAGATTTGTAATTCTTCTGAAGCACATCAAACCAAGCAAAAAACTGCAGTCCTTTCCTACACTGGACTTGTTGATTTGTCCAATGTAAGTTAGTAAGTAACAAATTCAACTATGATAAAAATCCATTGTATAAACTGCTTTTTACAACTCCTGAAATACAGAAATCATCTAGCTCCTTACAACAGCTTAATTTGGCAAGAAGATGAGCACAGATCAGGAGACAGCTGCAACTTACCCAATTCTCATTTGTTCTTTAACTTTTTTAAATTTTTAAATTGGCTATTGCAGAATGCTAGCTGTGACCAAACAGTTAACCAGGAAGGCATCAGGCAATAATATTCAAGAAAATACATGAGTTTATATCCAAGTGCAACTGGCAACCACTGACCCTACAAATGGCTTTTCTTATGCAGCTAGTTACAGTAGCTTTTATAGTGGAGAGGAAAAAGTTGGAGAGTCTGCATCTAATCTTGCAAGAAAGATGACCACAAGAACTGTATGCCTCAATTATTTTTGCAGTCACATGCAATTTGAGATCACAAATCAACAGAAAGAATATACAACTGATTTATACGCATGTTGAATAAGGCCCCAGCTAGACTTCAGTGGCCAAGATTGTGACATTGTGCTGAAGTACCCTACTATTCTCTTTCCAGAAAAGTGAAGCATTTGAAAGTGAAGATCTGGCTGAGGACATAAAATCCATCTGGCAAAACCTTACAACATTCAGACTTGCAGAGACATACTGATCACGTTTTCTTATGCTGTACACACATAGACCTTTTCTTGTTTTTGATACTTGTCCGATCTATTGCATAGTATAAGGAGAGAGCCTTTGCATCTTTTCAAGACTTTGTACTCCACTGACACACATTTTTTCAACATAGATATTTTAACTGAGAATAGCTCAATTCTGAAAACTATAATTTAAAATACATGTTATTTTAATATTTTAAAGATACCTGTCTTTTATTCTTCTTTATAAAAGTAAAAATTCATCTCTGCATACACTTAAAATGGTAGAAAATTAGATTTCCTTTCTCTCAGGAAGCGATTTCAAAGTAACATAGAACAGATTTGTAAAAGCTGTTTAACGAAGTCTGTTTTCTACTGTGCCTAAAGTACTATATGTGCTACACATGAAAGACTCATTAAAAAGAGCTTTTGCTACTGTCTCATTCAATAAGCCTCAGTGCATAAAATAACAGGCAACATATGTATTTGAGACACTCCATATTAGGAAAATTACCAAACTCCGTAAAAACTTAAGAGACTCTCAAATAGTCTACAATCCTCTATGCATTTTATACCTCGAATGGTAAAACTTAAAAATCTTAGTACTTTGTTTTAGTTGCTTTTCTAGTATACATAAAGAAAGAGGTATGATCTCATGGTCTGAGTATGAAACTGGAAATCAAAATGTCTTACGTAATGATTTGCCAACCATGCTATGGGAACTAACCAAATTGTACCAGTCTTCCCCCAGTACAATGGAGAGAATTTAATTTACACTGAACTGATCAAATCTATTCAGTTAACAAAGAATACATTAGACATTTGGCTGCTGGGAGTGAGTTTTAGAGAGCAGTAAAGCACATGTTTAGCTACATGCTAAAACCAATTGAAATGGCATTGCTAGTTACTGAGAAACTCATGACTTCAAAATTTTTACTACTGGACAACTTATCTAGTCTTGCTAGAGAATGGTATCAGGTAAAATAGAAACCAAAGGACATTAATAATTATAAGAAATAAGTATCCAATTCTCCCTAGGCAAACAGAACTTGCATAACTTAATTTATAAAAATTATGTATATAACTTGAAACATTATACTGAAGTAAAACACAGACTAGTGATAAAAAAGTTTATAAGACGGCCAAGGCCACTGACCAATCAAAAAAAAAAAATGCTAAAGGTAAGGAAAGTTTAATAGGGAGTTATAACTTACCAGCTTCTAAAATGACAGAAGACTTGACAGAAGTCTTGAGAAACAGAAGACTTTATATATCCTGCTCTGACAGTTTAATTGAATCAAGATATCTAAGATGCACAGACAGTAAAACCAGATAGAGTGCAAAAAGGAATCTGTAAACTATCAAAGAAAATATTACAATTGGCTCTACTTTAGCTTTTTAATTAATTAAAATTCTCCACTTGGGTGTTTTTATGCATTTTAAAGTAAAAACTAACATTCAAAAAGACACTTCTAAGTTTTTCCAGGCCCCAAGTGACATGAACTTTTTCTTTAAATCAACAGTCTAGCATTTATAGTCAAATAAATGGAGAAGGAAAAGTTAGCAGATGAACACCTAAGCGATATTAAATATATACTGTCCTCACATATTCAAATCTGTGTTTGCTATGCTTTTTACAGAAATATCTTCACATAAGTTTTCAAAGCAAAATTAATCATGCTTTCTAGTAGGCCATTATGAAAAAACACTACCATAAGAGATAAAAACCAAAACATTAAAAAACAGGGATTGCAAAACAGAGTCTAACTAGAAGACTATTATTTTAACATGAGTTCTTCCCTATCTCTCATGCTTGCCATGCAATTATCACAATTAACTCCACATTCCTTGGAAAAAGTTATCAATACCTAAATGTCAAAAAATTATCAATTCTTAATGTATGAATTGCCTTCTCCTTCTTGCAAGAGGATGGCTACTTCTGGCACTTTTTGCAGAAAAATTTTAACGTTGTTTGCCAAATTAATCCTTTTATCTTCCGTCGGCATCTGCAGTCAACTACTGCTTTGGTCAAAGAATCCGGTGTTTTCTTTTAATTTTATTTTAAGAGAGGAGGCACAAACTCAGAGAAAAAAGGTGTAAGTCCTGCAGTTTCAAATTCCTTTTGTAGCTCATCCAGCGTTGAATATTCTTTGACTTCAAACGTCTGAAACCTACATTGTAAAAGGGAAACTCATGAATATGCCTAGATTTGTCAGAATGTAATTATCGATTCCGTTACTTTTCTATCCACAACAGTACTAAATTATACCTTTTATGCTGTGACTGTACTTTTGTCTCACACAGTACACTAATCATTTTTTCTTTGCATTTCTTTCCGCTTGAGTCCACATCTACCTTAGAAGTTTTCTGAAGAATCAAGTACTCCTAAATGACAAAAAAGAACAAAATATTAAATGTCATCTAGTATCTTTGAAGTTTCGTAAAATGCAAAAATGTATACGAAAGATTTTTTTCAGAACATCGCAATCAAACTTTGAAAAAGTACACGACTGTTTCTATTCATCAGCTTAAAGTTAAGCGCAGTCTTAAGAAATCTAGAGAACATGAGTTTGAAAAGCAAAAACATTCTCCTCCAATATCACCACAAAAACCTGCCTAATGCAGTGGGAGTTCATAAGTACAGACAAGAAGTTCAAAGCCCAGGCGTGCGCTAGGAGCACCATGTGGTCTAAGTTAAGGAAAGAAACAGTTAGTAATGAGCTAGAAATATGTCTGTTATTAATTTCTCATCACAAATTTTCCGTTTTCTGGGGCATTTCGGAAATACAAGAGACTGAACCTAGGCATATTACATCAGGAAACACAAGGCATATAGGGGTATAATTACAGTGGGAAGCAAAGCGATACAAGCCACAGGTCTACAGGTATCACTGGTTTCTTTGTCATAGAATACCTTCTTTTTCTTAAATACAGAATAAAGTTGTTGGGCCTTCCTACTCCCCTAATGATCAATCTGCTTCCAAAATTGTTAATCTTAGAAAAACACACACAAAATATTCAGACACATAGGTTTCAGTGGTAAATCAATAGAACTAGTCAACATTCATTGTTCCTGCACCTTAATGTTGCTCCTGTCACCCTGAAGAAGAATCAATATTATCTTGCCCATGAACATCAGTCTTCCAGTCAGCCTTAGATCTGAAGCCCATTTTTCCAGTTTTGACGTATTTTGCCTTTGCTCTCATGTGATCTAAATGCAAAAGGAGCATCCAGATACCATCCTCTGTACTTGTTCCTTTTGACAAAGTAGTTTTTTCATTGCAAACTGTTGCTGATTGCTTAATGACATATTTAAGATGCTGCTGTATCCAAAGAATCAGGTCATGTACCATGGGTTCAGAAAGATGCTTCTTTGCTTGTTCAAGTAATTTATCTTTCACGTCCATGCATTGGGCCCTTGTAAGCTGGTCTGAGTTAACAGAAATATCTGGTAGAGTTAATGGATAATTGACTGGTAAATGAAATAACAGCTTTAAAAGTACATCTGTATCCAGCAGTTCTTTCACGCTGATTTGAATTCTAAATGTGATTCCATGCGTCTCTGGAAAGTATCAAAAAATAAACATTAATAGTTTGCTTCAAGTTGAAATACATATATATTATTGAGTCATGTTATTTTCTTTAACAATTCAATTTAAATGACTGCCATTCTATATAAAATAAGGGGTGTGGGGTTTTTTGCAGGGTGAGGGGGTTGCAACCAATGGCTCAAGCTATACTTGCAGGGAATCCTGAAATGAAACACTTCTATATCATACTGGAAGGAAAGTTATTAACACATTCTAAAAAGCTTTCACACCTTTTGGCTCTTTCAAAGTCTAGACAAGCCAGTAATAAAGAATTGTCTCTCTTAGAAACACGTAAGTCAGCTTCTACAGCTCCATAGCAGCAGCAAGGACAAGCAAAAATAGAGACTTTTCTGGATGGACTCAGCACTGCCCTAACTTTGCTCCTAGAGAAATCTGTAAGACTTCTAACATCAATACCAGCACAAGGCAAATAGACTTGTACTGAGTATTTTTTAAGAAAACCATTCAAAAGCAGTTTCACATTAAAGAGAGACTTGGAAAGAAAAAAGTCAGATTCTTTGTCCCCTACAACTTTCAGAGAAAATATGCTTAATTCTTTTCTGCCAACTTCTCTACATTTACAACAGTTGGATTGACATAATGAAAAAATCTCTGTTGTACAGCTGACCCTAGATACTACATACATACATATATATATTCACATATACTTATATAAATGTATGTGTATATATCTGCATATGTACTCAAAACCTGTTGTTGGTCTACTTTAGAATAGAATTATTTTCAGAGTGAAAAGGATACACACAGTCTGTAGCAGGAAGGGCAAAAGACGACATCCTCCTGACAAATCGCGTAATCAAAGATGCTGAATATGAAAGTTATGTACAGTAATTCCTGCAATTAAACCTTCTTGACTAAAACATGTTTCAAAACCTTCTTGACTAAAACATGTTTCACAGAAAAACAATACGAAACTTCATAAAGTGAAAAGCAGGGACAAAGACCTAACCTGCTTTTGCTCCTCTGCCATGAAGAAAGAGGATGATCTTCTTCAGATGTTCTCTGCTTCACCCCTTTGATGCATTCTAAACACTTCACCCCTTTTCTTTAAAAAATTGCTAAAATGTCAGGTTGATTCATTCTATGAGGGCAGGAGAAGCCAGATTTGAAAGGCAGATTAAAGCAGAGCTGAGTTTCAGAGGAGGTCTTTTGAAGTGACTTGCCTTCTTCTTCCCCTACCTTATCTTACCTTCCTTTACATGACAGCCAGTTGAATTATGTTTGATTAGTATTGCTGATGCCGTTTAACCAACCTCAGTGCTCTCTATGATTTTATATTTGAACCCTACTAAATAAGTGAAAGAACCTAAAAGTGACTTGGACAGAGAGAAGCACTTTAGAGAGCTTAGTCAAGGGCTTGTTTCCAATCTCCTTCCTGGGTCATACGAAGAACTCTCTAGGTCAGAGCAGTCACAAAATAAAATAAGCAAACCCTCCAAGCCCAATAATCAAACTCTAGCAAACTCTAGACTATAAAGAAGTCTCCAAACATCTACAAACCATCGCTACCTAAACAGAGTCAAATCCAGTGCTGAAAGTAGTGGATGCAAATCCAGTGAATTAAATGAAATTACACCCAACCATGCCCATACCTACAGGCACTATGTGTCAAAGCCTCGTTCCCTGCCCACAGGAGTTGGCCTCCAGTCTTCTAAGATCCTATGAAAGGTTCCAGACTATTTTTAAGGCAAGTTGATTCCTCAGAAACGCACCAGCCTTGGAAGAGACTCCAGTCTCCAAGTGTCCATCTGGCAGCATGTGGCCCTTGCTCACGGGCAGTAGCTACGCAGGAGGACCTCAAGCCTTCCCATTCCAATCTCTGTCTTCTGCTGCCCTGACAAACGTTTCTCACTGGGCACCAGCAACAATAGCTCCTCTGCCATTACGCTAGGCTTGGTACACATAACCACACACACAAGAAGAAAAGCCTGCACTGCACCTCCTGGGACCCCCAGCACCCTCTTGGCCGCCATGGAGGGTCTCTGCACACACCTGAGCATCGCACCGCACACAGCCAGTGCCTGCTGCCCCACCTCCTGCCAGCTGCCCCTTACACAGGGCAGCCCCACCAGGTATGCGGCCAGCTGAAAGCAAGCTGCATGTGGCTGAACGGTATTAACATTATTATATTCCTGTCTGTGAATCACTTTATTTTAAATTATGTTGCCAAGGAATTTTAAAATGCACAGCCTATAAATGAGTTGAAGAATACTACTCTATTGCCAGCTTAATTACAGTGACAGAAAAACATGTTACCTTTCTGATAATCCTCCCAGGATTTTTCCACTAGCTTGTCATAACAGATCTCACCAACTCAGAAGTAACTGAGGGATAAACAGACAGGCCAACCTTGCCCCTTCGGCAAGGGCGTCCTGCTGCAGTGATCATATTCTTAAGCCTGCAACAATCACACCTTTCCCCGTGACGATGAACTAATCCGAAGGAAGCAGCGCAGCCTCGCATCCCAAGGTGTATCAGCCTGAGCCATCGCGAAAAGCCCAGCCGTGCTCATTTACATCTGCTTCAGACTAGCTTTTAAAAAGGAGAATTGGTTCAAAACATTTGTGGGGCTACAGCATCTGAAGTTTATTTAAACATTCCAGCGTCCATTTTCTGCACCAGCGCTGCAGACGGCTGGCAGAACAAAGAGCAAACCACCGTCGCCCGGCGTAACGAGGCTCTAAAGAAATATTTCCTTTGTTTGCACACGCTACAAGGTCTGAGTTGTCTTCACAGCAAAATGGTGATTATTTCTGAAATAAAAGGTTGGGTATGACTGTTCTGCTGGCATTTAATGTGCTAATAAGACTAAACTCAATACATTTTAACTAATTTTCCCCCACCGCTGCGTGCTTATCAGTATATTTAGCTTTAGCATACTTCAGATTTTTTCTCATGTTCCATGTCAACCAAACAGATATCCCCCTCCTCTTCTACCCAAAGGCATTTTATGCAATACATGCAGTCTATTTTTAAATTCAGAAAATGGCACCTACTAACGTACAAGCTCAGAATATATAAATACATTTTTATAGCAAGCTTGGTGAGCAAACCAGAAGAGAACAGATTAACGAGTAAATTATGGATTTCTATCTGTAATGCTAATCTTCGTAAATAGATATGTAAGGTAAAAAAATATGCTGTAATTAGTTTATTTAAATTCATCAACACATTGGTTTTGATAAAAACATATTTTACATTCTGAATACTTCATTGTTAAATTCCAGAAAGCCAAACTTTTTAGCATACCAAGAGACCTGCAAAAGCATTTTCTTACATTCCTCAAAACCATAAATCCCCAACAGCCTCCTTTTTGATCCCTCGGATCTACACACAAATTAATGTATTAGAGATAGCATAACATAACAGTCTTACTGGAATTTACTTCTGTGCACCATTTGTCAATGACAATTTATATGGTTTGAAGAGACAAAGCAAACGTAAGCTAATGAATACAGCAAAAGTTAATTATATACAAACTAAAGGATTCTGTAGCTCCAATGTAAAAAAAGTAAATTCCCAAAGTAAGAAAACTACCATTAATCATTGTTGTAAATAATCTTTTCAATTCCAGCAGAAAACGATGGAAATCAACCAGATATGTATGATCCTAACGTATCATGAACACAGCCTGGCTAAAGGCCCTGCAAGGTCACATAACATCAATATAAATATAACAGCCTGTTCCCGTTATGCACTTGTGGCACTTCACTTTATGTTCCAGGAAGGTTTCTAAGCTTTTTACATCCTGGTAACTTATAAACACAAAATCATTTTTCTGTATATGAAGCACTGAGAAGGATGTGTATCTATTTCTCTAACAGATTTGGAAGAACAGACGTGCATACGCAATGTTCGGATACATTCACATTTTTTAAAATAAACATCTGTTAAGCCTGGATACTGTATTTTCAAACTATGCCTGAAATAACATTCCTGAACTTTTTGACTTTAAGAAAATAAAACTCAGTTGAAATATTTCATCAATCATATTTTAAGAATACAACTCTAAATACCAATCGAAAAATAAAATGGCAGTGTTTACCTGCCTACACTGGAGCAAGAGGTGTGTCATGCAGATCTAGACACAAAATAATTCTGCTTTTAGATTACCCCAGTTAATTGTGCTCCACACAGACACTAATATCTTCATCCCTCTGAGGCTGTCTACACACAAAGTCCTCTTTTCAAATAACCATGCGAATTTCAAATAACCACTGTGCGAATCGATTTCAACAACTATTTTCAAATAAAAGTTTGAGGTTTATTCAATTAATTTCTTAGTAACTTTTTAGTTAAAGTCACTCAAGAGCAGCCACATGTAATTTCACACCAACACCAAAGCAGCACAGTTATTTTCACAGAACCACAGAATGACTGAGGTTGGCAGGGACCTCTGGAGGTCATCTTGTCCAATCTCCCCACTCAAGCAGGGCTACCTACAGCAGGCTGCCCAGGGCAACGTCCAGATGGCTTCTGAGTATCTCCAAGGATGGAGACTCCACAACCTCTCTGGGCAACCTGTTCCAGTGCTTGGTCACCCCCACAGTAAAAAAGCATTTCCTTATCAATCCCAGTTCTTTTTGGCTGAATATATATGCAGACAAAATCTGACAGCAGGCTACTGGATCTATTCTTAACAGCATTCTCCAGGACTTTATTGCAGTCCAACGAGCAGGAAGCTGCTTGCTGTCCATCGCTTCACTGGGGAGCTGGGCAGCACACTGCAATAGCTCCCAGGACACCAGGGAACAGTAAGTGATACAGAATATATGTATATTCTGACTGTGTGTGTGTGTGTGTGTGTGTGTATATATCTCTCCAACAAATATACAGGACAGTTGTCACATCTGTAGTAGGCACTAAGCAAAATTTACTTACGCTCTGGATCTGAACAGGCATGCAACACTTGCATATCCCACCTGACACTTTCTTTAAGCATGATAGTAACTGCTGTTGTACACTGGAACTACTGAGATTTATTCTCCCTTGCAGAAGGGGCATCTTTACAGTATCTTTACAACACTGTCACGGCACAGACCGATAAAAGTCATCTCTTAAAATTATGTTCTGATCGGTGGCCACCATGGCTGGTGCAGAAAACATGGAGTAAAGGTGTCTACACTTACTGTGTTCCTAGCCTACAGCATCCAGCAGCTGATGGGAGCAGGCACTACAAATCTCCTCATCTTCCCACCAGCAGCAAACATGAAAGATTAGCTTTCGTACCCTGTAAAACCTACAGCCATACACACATTGCTGAAGCTGGAGAATATTCAACACATCATAAGGCCCAGATTATTACCAGAAAGACAGAGATGACCCAAGGCTTCTCATGCATAACAACAGCTACACCCCTATTAAATGTTACAGGATAAATACCTGGTCTTGTTACACGTGTGAGATGCAACTGCTTATTTACTGAACAGCAGCCTGCCCATTACCACTGCTGCGCTTCGCCTACTGCAAGTTTCTGCACGTACTGCAAACAGCTGGAATTAAGAAGGTCGCTAACTATAAACGAGTAGGACTCGCTAGGATTTGTCCCCTACAAAGAGGCCAGCAGCAAAGACACACGGCAGGACA
>NW_009206504.1:10044-10297 GCF_000690835.1 Fulmarus glacialis | reverse complement strand
GTTCACTGCTGCTGCTGAGGGGTGCCCACTCAGGGGAGATGAGACTCTTGACAGCTCTCTCTGAATGGAGACCTGATTTAATCATTATTGTACCAGTTTCCTTGTGGGAAAAAAGAAACTTGGCTGCTGCTTTCAGCTGTGCAGCTCACCACCTTCATTTAGACCCTCATCAGACCCACCTTAGGCCACTCAGAGGCACCTCTGGTTAGGCTCCCTCGGAAGCAGCCGCAGGATTCGGGAGGCCGGGGACGGG
>NW_009206504.1:0-9910 GCF_000690835.1 Fulmarus glacialis | reverse complement strand
CTACCTCTCGAATGGACGGGGGCACGCACAACGTTGTGTCGCCAAGAAAACCACGGACTGCCTCCATCAGCAGTGGGTCAGTGTTTACTTTTGCTGGCCTTCCTTATATGCAAAGGTACGATCCCTTGACAACCAAGATGTCTACATTTTAGAGCCTTAAAGTGTTGCCACCACAAAGTATCCATCCTCTTCCAGCCTAGTCAATCTTCTAAGAAGAAAGAAAAATGGAATTATAGAGTTACAGTAATCTTATTTCAGTTAATGATCTCATATAATAGCTTGTTTGTGACAAAACGCATCTCTTTCTCCTGAACACTGTTCAGCCACTAAACTGTGGAATCAGGATCCATTTCTGGAATAGGAAAGAAGACGTTCTTGTTTGTTTCATTTGAATTTCTCTTTTAATGTGTTGGTAATATCTGCAATGCCCACTGCTGATGTAATATAGATCTAATTCTCAGCTCATTTAGTTGCTGCCTCAATAGGAAAACAATGCCTAGTGGGAGTGATGATTAGAAAACAGCAGCAGAGATACGAAGCATGGATAAATGAAATAAATTGCAGAAAAGTTACTGATGTCATGATCTCTGGCTACATCAGTCAACTGGTACTCTGATGCACTAAATTGCTGCTTTTTTTTTTTTTTTTTTAAATGATAGCCACATTGTAAAGCAGCAAAGAGGAGGAAAGCAAGAAAGAATGCATAATACACCCTCTCCTCCCGACTCCAATGTCATGGGAGCATCAAGTGTGGAGGAGACGGAGTCATAAAAATGAATTGCATGGAGCATGCCTCTCAAGCTGTTATCTGTTATTTATAAAGAATTAAAATGAACTAGTTATTTCGTATGTGCCAGAAGAATGAGTTCATCAGTATTGTGCTAAAATGCATTATGACTTACTGATTCCTGATCTCATAGCTGTTGTACTTATTTGAAAACATATTTATATGCTTTGTATCAACTGCTAACCATTGAATTTTTATTGTACATTACAGAGAAAAATCTTATGTTTCAATTTGCATCTCACTTGATTCATTGACATACAATACATAATTCTGGTCTTGTGTGATTTACTTGGGAAATGTCTGATCAAAGGCTCTGAGAATACCCCTCCCTAACGCAGACAGGTAAGTGCCGTCATGCCAGTCGCACCGCGCGGCTGCACAGGTAAACGGAGTTCCAGGCTCTCCCCACAACCAAACCCAGCACGTTAGAAATGACTTTATTTACACATAGCCTGGCACGTTGAACAAAAAGCAGCTGAAAATATCCAGACTTCACGAAGGGCGTTGCGGAGCTGGAGGGAACGAAATGCATGAAGAGCTTGTGGTCTCACGTCCCGCTCCACCCTCGGGGCGGCCGCTCGAAGGCAAGCGAGGGCAGAGACCGCGGGCAGGAGACGGAGCAGTCTCTTATCTTAGTGTAGGTAACACTTAAACTCAGACTGTTCTAAGACTGGTCCATGGATCAGTAGCCCTTGGTGAATCTGTGCCAAGGTGTGCTTAGCAGGGCCAGGGGATCGAGGTCAGTATCTTCATTAACTTTTAAGTTGACTGAAAGCTGGGAAAGTTCTTTCTGTCCCACGCCCAGTTAACAAGCAGTTGGATTTAAAAACCAAACAAACCAACAAACAACTTCTTGATTTTTAAGAAACTGTAGACAGGCAGCATTTTAGCTGTCAGTGGGAGCTACTTGATGCTTGGTGCATCTGAGACTCAGTCTGCTGTTATGGAGGAGAATAAGCGTGGTTTCCAAAGCCCCGTCCGAGGCACGCACGCCCCAAACGTCAGTTTTTGCTGTGCAGAGCAGAGCCGTTGCGTTCCCGCAGGGAGCCCGGCGTTCCCCGAGGGGAGCGGCGCTGCCCGGGGAGGGGGCCCTGTTTGGGCTGACTGTGCCCGCCATACGGGTACCAGAGCCATCGCAGCCCGCACGAGGGGAGGGTTGGATGGGGCAGGCTCCTCAGGGTCTTTAATGTGGCATTAGCAGTAAAGGTTTTCAGCAAGATTCTGCTCAGTCCTAACTGAATGAGCTGAGAAATACCAAGGGCAAACTCCTCATCCTGCTAAACAGCAAAACTTCTATTGCCTTTTTCACCTAAATTTTTTTTCTTTCCCCTAAATCATTGTCAGAACATTTTTATTAATTTTATAATTAATTTTAGCCTCTAGGTACAGACAATGCCCAGCGACTTGTAGGTCTGGGCTGTCAAGGAAAACTGATTTACAAATTTAGCTGCTTTTCTTAAACTGAGTAGTTAGGCTCCAATTAATATAATCAAGATATAGAAGGTCAAAAAAGCCTTGTTGGAAAGATCACCTGGAAGGAAGGTACTGGTACTGCCCGTGGTAGGATTAGTGAAATCACGTTGCTGAGAAAGAGCCTGCAATTATACTAAAATACTGATTCATATTTAATATTGTAAATTAAATTATTTTTATTTATAGGGCATATCTCCCTGCAGGTGTTCACAGAGGTGGGTGAGATCCCCCTGAGCCTGCCCCAGGCTGAGCACCCCAGCTCTCCCAGCCCCTCCTCACGGCAGAGATGCTCCGGTCCCTTCAGCATCTTGGTGGCCCTTCGCTGGACTCTCCCCAGTATGTCCACGTCTCTCTTGTACTGGGGAGCCCACACTGGAGCCAGCACCCCAGGGGTGGCCCCACCAGTGCTGGGTGGAGGGGAAGGACCACCTGCCTCGACCTGCTGGCAACGCTCCTCCTGGTGCAGCCCAGGTCCCCTTGGCCTCCTTTGCCGCAAGGTCGTGTTGCTGGCTCATGGTCAGCATGTTTGACACACACCACATCTCTCCATCAGGCTGCTGTGCGGTCTGAATTTGCCGATGCTGCCACGAAGCACGCCCTGTCTGCAGTGATTCCTGCCGCCTGTGTGTCAGTCCACAGACACCCGCAGCCTTCTCTGATGTTCCTTAACGGCTACAGAATAAGGAAATCTGCATTAAACCTTCTGAGTTCCCAACATCCTGGGAAGGTCATCAGAGTGACAGCGGGGAAAAGTGTTTTACCTCCCATCCGTTGCTGCGGAGTTCCTTGCAAACTTTGCCTAGCGCCGTTTCTCAGCAACCCTGAAAGAAAAGTTTGGATTTTGAGGAATTGTGTTTCTTCTGATGGGTGACATTAAACCTACCCGGTGCTGAATATTCTATGATTTGATTCGATGGTTACTTCTGCTCACTGTTTGAAATCCCAATAAACCCTGGAGATGAGGTAAATCTGAGAACCAGTCAAAATACACATTCCTTTAAAAGTCAGGTATGCAAGGCGTTGGGCAGGCTTTCCTTCAGCTCTGCTGGTGAGATCCCTGATCGTGAGGTTTGGGGTTTCACATCACTGTACCCCTCTCAGAAGGACTTGGTGATCCTTCGGACTCAGCTGGGAATGACCAAATTAGAATTAATATGATAATAATCCTCACTTCACGGTGGTGAGGGAAATTGGCTTCATTGGGTACAGCTGCATATGCAAGACTTGAGATTTAATACATTCCAAAGTACGGCTGGCCACACCAGCTATAATCAGTATAACTCGCTCAAATCAGTACCTGCCAACTAGGAATTTGGGAGGTAACTCTAGCTGCGGGTCTCACCTCGCGCAGGGAAATGAGACGCAGAAAATCCTTGTGTACCACAACTGCAGAGACTTGAATGAGCATGGCTCTGCGCAGCGCTTTCATCATTTCTAGGATATTGCTTTTCTCTATTGGGAATATGCAATGTACTCAAGCAAAAATGTCTGGGAAAACAAATATAAAATGTTTTTATATTAACCATTTCCATAATGGAAGAAAAATTACACTCAGAGGAAAGTTAACATTCAAAGTCTTCTGCTATACTTGCTTTTTATTTGGGCAAGTATTCATCTCTCTTTCTTCAGCATCTTTTTAATCCTTAACTCTCTGCTGAAACAGCTGTACCCCCACAGCAGTATATGGAAAGTGATGTTATACTCAGGTAGACTAATTCTCCGCTCTGTTACCTTGGTTTTTTACCAGAGAAACGCCTTTGAAATCAAAGGCAGATAACTGCCTGAAAAATCAGACGTGATATCTACTTCCCCTTGATACACAAAGAAGCTAACGGAGCAGATCCATCCATTGATTTATGCTGTGGTTGACTTTGGTTTCAGAGGTTTAACAACTTGCACTGGTAATTGGAATGACCCCCAAAATCAAAAGGAAGAAAAGTATTCATCTTTTCTTTTGGTAGAGTAATAAATGCAAAGATCCAGGGAGGGCCAGGCACAAGTTTATGTCTCATAAAAGAGGTGGCAACCAACTTAAAGCGGCTCTTACTTTACATCAAGAATGAATATCTATTGAATTCACTGCTGAAAGCTGGCATCCGATATTCGTAATAAATACCAAGCATTTCCACACACTCTAACTGTGGAAAATATAGAAAATATTTAATAATATTTAATATCATTAGCTAGAAGCTTCAGAGCATAAATTATCATTGCATGACAGTAGCTTTGTTATGCGTCTTGTAGTTGTTAACTACCAGCTGAGGGGGTTTGTCACCTTGCCTGTAAAACCTCTGACCTTGGACACTTGAGGAAACGGGCGCTGGAGCAGATGCGCTGGATTTGCCTATACAGCATGGAAATTCTGATGGTCCTATAGTGATAAACTAATGAAAAATGGAGTGATTAGGTTACACAGAAAATAAAGATTCCCCGCTTGCTTCTACAGCCTTACATAAATGCCTCCAAAATTCATTTTAGGGTGAGTTTAGAACAGGAAAATGCACTTTATAGATTCACATTATTTAAATGTAATTCTCTAACTTCATATATAGCATCCGTAAGGTAAAATATCTCACACTGAGCAATGTGAAGAGAAATCAACATAAAAATACCTCAAAAGGGACAGTTTACTTTCAAACTCCCTCCCTTCCCCTGTGTCCGAATGTATTTGGATTCGTCCACCTGGGCGCTTACCAGCGGACCCCTCTCCCCCTCCCGCTGGAGTCGGGGCCGGAGCCACCTGGTTTTGTCGGGACTCTGCGGACGGCGTGCTCTGAGGGTCGGTTATGTGGAGACTGCAATTTAACATCGCGATTGTTCTGCGTCGTGATCAATACTGCATTGAGTAAAAATTCCGGAAGAAATGGTTTTGTTTAGAACCCCTGGACAGACTGAATTAATGCAGTAATAAAAACCAGTTGTGAGACAAGGAGCTTTACCAGACTGCCACTTCCAAGCTCCCCGTGAACCACCCGCGCCCGCAGACGTTAAGCAAAGGCGACATGCCTTGTCATGCCTTGTCATCCCTACCAAAATGTCCCGCAGGCCGAACGCTCTGCCGGCAAATCCGGTCCAGCGAGAATGAGAAACATGTCCGGCAGGAAACCCTCCTCAACAGCAGCTCGTCTGGATAAGCAATGGTGCCCCAGCCAGCACGGGCGCGATGCCCGGTGCGAGTGGCTGCTGGCGCCGACGCGGTGGGGCCGAGGCGAGCCTCGCTCCGCATCACCTCACAGGACCCGCCCTGCCGACCTGCTCTGGCTGCAGCCAGACGAGGCACCTCCGCTTCTGGGGACCACGAGTCCAGCCATAGGGCAGAGTTTTGTGCCCAGTCACCCCGGGTGGGTGCAGATGGACGCGCTACCTCCGGCCGAGTGACTCTGGATGTTCCTCATTACAGTCAACGCAATGCACTTGGATTTCTAACCCAGCACCGAGAAGTAATTTGGTGGGTTGTGGCAGTAATGAGGGCTGTTGGCAGAGCAGCATTTAGTAGATGTATGGTGCCACTTTCCCCGTGCAATGGCTGATCTACCCGGGCTGACACGGAGTGGAGGATTTCCATCACCAGGATTGCTGCTTGTGCCAAGTAAGACCGTGCACTGCATAGTGCTGTGTTAAGTTAACATTGCAGAACTGCCATTAAAGAACATGAGACAAATATTTATACAAAGCATTAAAACAATACTAATAGTATACTGGCAATGGATGATTACTGTGAAAAAGTGCTGTGCTTATTTTTACAGCTATGGTAGACATGAGGGAGTTGTGGCTGTGGCGTTTGAAATTCCAGTGCTGTGGGAAGGGTTGTCCAAGGTACTGGAAATGTTTAGGGTTTTAATCTCCTGGCTTTCCTTCTGCTTTAAACAACCATTATTTCTAGTAGAACAAATACATAATGTTCTATCTCGCCCCTTTTGAATCTCAACTTTTGAACTACAAGAAAGCCACCATTTTGTTTATTTTTACTGACTTTGGTAGCTAGGAAATCCTGAGTGCAGCAGTATATCTTGATAAGCTTAAATAGCATCCTGCATAGAGACTGTACATTTATGAATTCGTTTTTGGTGTGAATTCAGTAACGCTATACAATAAATCTGACCTGAATGCGACAAAAAGTAAGAGAAATCTATATTAATGCTTTATAATGGGTTTATAGTTAAATAAATTTTATGAAAGCATAGGGGTCTCATTGTTACCAAGCCAGCTTTCCCCATAGCAATATTTTCACTTGATTAAGTTAGAGATCAGATAACCACCTTATGCGGTATATACCCAATAGCAATTTAAAAAATTCAATATCAGCTGTATTATTCTAAAGACTCATTCCATTTTCAATGCAAAATGAGTACAAAATAAAGAGATAAACTACATATAAAATGTAAAACATGGAAAAATTTATCACTTGCAAACATAAAAGCAAAAAGGATAAAAAAAGAGAACAAAAGCAAATGGAGGCTATAAAAGGATACAGAAAAAAAGATAAATCTGCAGTGTTACCTTTTCCATATGTAGTTTAGCTGGGCTTTTATTAAGGTGCATACGCTTTAGTACAGGAATATAATCATCTCTGTAATGCACTTTACTGCTGCAGGCTAAATTAATTTATGCCGTGCTGAAAATGTTTAGCCCCACTAGCTACAAAAGGACAGGGTGTGTTAGCCCGGGCAGTGCAGCAGCCTGCGAAGCAGTGGATTTCCCTTCCCGCTGCACGAGGGCTGAACCGAGGACGCGTGCGGAGGAGCTGCAGGCTGCTGTGCCGGGGAGGAGGGCGATGCCGGGGACGGAGCGGGTCAGGGCAGGGGCTCACGCTGGTGCGGTTGTGAGCGACCCGAAGCACCCCGTCCCGCAGACGGGGACGGGCTGGAGCTCACGTTGATTGTGTTACTGGGCAGAAGCCAGGAGGAGAGTCCTGGGGGCAATCGGTTCCATCGGAAAGGCAGCTGTGGGTTTTCAGCAAGGCTTCACTGATCCTGTGGCAGAGGGGGGTGTGCAGGTAACCGGGGCATCCCCATCGGCCCACAACTTCCGCAAGCGATTTTTTGCTGTGGCAGCACAAAAGCGAGGTGATGCACGCACGCAAACATTAACGAGTCTGTCCACGGTCCAAGGCGCTGCCGCTTGGCACTGGGGTGTGGTACTGACGGCCACGTCGTACAACGGCCCCGTGTCAATCCCGCAGAGTGAAGACACGAAAACATTGGGAGCAAACAGCCATGTCTCTGCCTCCCCTCTTCCCTGTGGGAGCACCAGCCCCGCGGGGCCGTGGCGGGGAGCTGCTCAGGCTGGGGGGGGTCCTGGCCCAGCCCTGCCCGCCGGGAGTGCGGTCCCCACGCTCCGAGGGCTGGCTCTTCCACCCTGCCAGCTCCTGACGGGCAGCTGGCATTAAAGCCCTCATCTCGGACGCCGGAGAGCCGGCGGTATCACACAGAGCCTCGTGTTCCTCAATTCATCCTCGTCAACACCTAATGGCATCTTGCTCCTATTACTGTAGTTAAGGTCGTGCCAACGGTTCCATTATGAACTTGCTCTCAGGAGTTATAATTACTATATTTTATCCGTAAAAAGTTGCCCTGAGCTGACATTTTGCATACATGGTTTTCACCCAGGCATAAATTGTTTTGTTTTTGTTCCTTTGCTAAATTGCTGCTCATATCACAAAATCTGGCCAGTTGTACAGTTCATAAGCATAACAACAGACTTTTCAACGGGCATTCTGGGTTCACACAGCCTTTTTCTCGGGAAATAAAAAAGCTATTTGTGGAAAAAAACCCACACCAAAACCCCAAAAACCTTTCAGAGAGAAACTGGACTCGTGCATTATCCAGTGACCCTCGTTTCAAAGAACATCATAATTTCTGTCCCAAAGTCACCCATTTTCTACTCACTTTTGCTCTTGAGAATTTGCGATGTCAGAAATAAAGAGTTATGAAACGGAGGCAATAGAATGAACTATTTACCCTAAAAATAAATTCAGCAGTATCTAAAGTTTCTTGCTTGAATAACAGATGGCATGTATCCTGCCTGCTGAGCCTTCTTCATGCTGATGTAGAGCATGTCCAAGCTGTTGGCTAAGGCTGACCTTCAATCTACCCTCAAGACCAAACTTGGAAAACAGCAGTGTGTGGACTTCATGTTTTAAAGCATGTCCAGAAAAAGTCATCCATGGTGGGGCTGGTGGCCGTGAGAGCCACAGAGCTGTGCCGACAGCTCTGCCTGGTCCCTTTGGTGTCTGAGACACTGCCGTGACTGCTCCATGTTCAGGAAAGTGTCGGGGTGCTGGGTGAGATATTCTGACGTGCTTCGGGCACCACGGGCAGGGCCTGGTGTTACTGCTGTCCTTCACATCTGCATACATTTGCATTCTGCCTTTTGAAATCGTTGAGGGAAATCTGGAGATACTTTTCCTCAAGCAGTTATATGGGATGTTGGCAGATCGGGTGGGACAGGATGGGGCACGATGAGGTTGGATTTATGCCAGATGTGACTCTTCCGAATCCTTGTACCTCTGGAAGAGGGAAAAAACTTAGACCCAGTTTTTTCTTGCAGGGCTCAGACACACGCTTTAAACAGGTTATCAGATCTTTTTATCCCCCCTGGCACTGAATAGGGCTCCACCTGCCAGAAACCGTGTATATCTCCATGGCAAGGCCACCTTTCTTGTAAATCCTTCTTGCTGCACCTGAGTGTTTCCCTGCATCAGAGCACAGCGACTGTCCCCTGGCTGCTGCTCAGCCGGGCTAGCAGCCCTCCTCCCATCTATTGACAAGCAAAGAAAACACCCATGATGGTTTTTTTGAAAGCCATAGTTTACAAGGGGAGACTTCATGGGAAGACCCATAACTTCCAGTGGTGTGTAAAGATTTTTATCACCACTATTATGCCTGAAGAGGTCCCTTAGCACTCCTGAATAAGAGCATATTAGAAGTGAAAAAAGGAGCCACAATGGAAACCCAAGTAAAGCAACATGTGGCCATATTTCAGTTGCCTTTGTTCTTTTTTTCTGATTCTTGCAGATGGAGCTCCATGTGAGTTTTCGGGCTTATGGGATCTAAAATTGAAGGATTGCTGAGGGACTGCTGTGGCTGCATTAATCCAGAGGTGACTAATGGGTTTTGTTTTTTGGCAAGCACCGATGGGCCAGAAAGGAGCTGAGTTTGGGAAGAACCATCCAAGGAGAGCCAGCCCTCGCTCACGGGACTGGCTGACACCAATTTCACAGGTAACTTCATTCTTTTCCTCAGTACTTTGAGAGCTGGGGGTCTTGTTGTGGGCTACCCTGAATTTTCAAGTTTATTTTTATTTTAACATCAGTTTAAGGTAGCTCTGAACTGCTGCTTCTTTATATGGCAGGTGTCCACAGATCAAGGAGATGGCACTCGAAGTGAGGCAGAGGAACGGGACAGAGGAGCACCTTTGATGTTCCCCTGGCACCATTCCCTTCTTAGCACATCACAGGGTTTAATTCCTGACATCAATATCACCCCTCGAGCCCAGACCTGTGCCTAGACCCCCCGCCAACCTGTTACGTGCCCCTTTCACGCAAAATGTGGCTGCGCCTGGGACCGAACGCCGCCTCTGTGCGGGGCTGGGTGGTGGAGAGGGGAGAAGCATCCGCGGGAGCTGCGTGCAGCCTCCACGGGGAGGAAA
>NW_009206503.1:23121-34316 GCF_000690835.1 Fulmarus glacialis | reverse complement strand
GGGGCCTGCGCTGGGACCCCTCCCACCCCGTCGCCATCCCTCCCTCCCGCACACCGGCCCCCAGAGCACGCAGGGCGTTCGTAAAATAAAAATCAGGAAAATGCTGATTACTCTGGAAAATCCTAATGGGAACGGCCATTCCCGAAGTCCTCCCCCGGGTGAATTGTGCCCGTGAGGGTTTTAGCCTCTCTCAGTGGGGGGGGGCAAAAGGTGGTTTTGAATAGAAAGAAATATGGGTTGTGGGTAACAAATAAAAAACTGCTTTACTTTTCTTTTTTAAGGAAAGTAAAAAGCATGTGCAAGAAAAGGAAATTAGGATCCGTCTGGTGCCAAAGGTTGAACGCGATGATTAGTGTTACAGGCAAGCACGTTTATGTTGACCCAGTATCTCTCACAAGTAATGAAGATAACACTGGGGCCCTGGTGGAGTGAAGGGGTGAAAAAACAGCAGTAATGTTCCTTAAATTTAAGTTTGTTAACATTTTTATGAGTTTATTATGTTGGGGACCAGAGGCCTTGTAGACACAAGAAGAATAGGATGGGCGAGCACCACAAACCTTGCACACTAAGTCAGGACAGGGGGTAGCTGGAGGCAGGACACTTGCTTCCCCTGGGCTCCCCAGGGCAAGTGGCGTGAGTCCAGCAGAGGCCCACAGAGATGGCAACCTGTGCTGACCCTCAAGGTGGCCCTGCTCTGAGCAGGGGCCAGACAGCCTCCAAAGGTCCCTAGGGTTATTCTGTGAGGGACAGCACAAGGACATCATAGGGAGGAGTACTGAGAGCTCTCGGTTTTGCTGAGGATCCCTTAGTGGCATGCCTGGACCTTTTGGTTGGGGAGGATTTGAACCCACCTCCACAAAGAAAAAGGCAAGTGCTCGTGGTGTGCTGCCAGCTGCATCCTCCCTGACCCCTCATCTGCCTCTTTTCAGAAACACGAGTTCTTTGTGGACATGACCTGTGAAGGCTGCTCCAATGCGGTCACCCGTGTCCTGCACAGGCTGGGAGGTGAGTCAGTGCTGGGTGTGTGACAGCCAGCTTGCCGGCGCAACGCCAGCTCCGGGGCAGGATGTCAGTGCCCTGGGATCCTCCGTCTTGCAAGGGTGAAAGCGCTGTGGGTAAAAGCTGAAAGTGGCTGACTGGCAACCTCTGCTTCCCACTCTGCTCTGAGCCTGCTGCTTAGTCAGTAAAGAGTTGCTGATTGTTCGCAGGACTCGTGTGACCCTTGGAGAAATGTCAAGGGAGGGAGGAGCTGCCATGGCTGCAGGTGGCTCTGAATCACCAGGGCCTCATCCTGAACCCTCTGGGAACTGCACTGGTAGACCCCTGCTCAGGCTGCCAGGAGGAAGGGAGGTGGATGCCCTGCCAGGCGTTGTTCCCAAGGAAGCCTGGGGTATCTGTGGTGCTTCCCTAGATGTGTCATCAGCAGTCACAGAGAAGAGCTGCTGAGCAGAGTGTTTGGTGGTTGCCTGCACAGCCTGTTTTTAATACACCTGGAAAATTATAACCTGTGCCTCCTTTGTGCTGGGATTACCAAGAGAGAAGGATCTGACCCACACTCACCGGTTGTGAGGACCTGTCATCCTGATCCCCTGTCCTCACCGAGTGAAAACAGCTTTCAGTCACCAAGGCGAAGGACTTGCAACTTCTCCCAGACCCTGTTACCAGGCTGTGGTGATCCCACTTCCTCTGTGTATGGTTGTCAGCACCTCCATCACTCTTCAACACGCTGGCCAATAGCCTCTGATACATACCTACAGCTTTTGTGAAAATATGTGGCTGGATAGAGACTTCATGCCCAGTTTCTTTCACTGGGCTGAGAGTGGCTCACCCTTATTAGCCACTGGGAAATCCACATGGGAAAGTGTCTTTTCCCTCCCTCCTACTTACAGCTGTTAGCTGGTACTGCCAGTGAGGAAACCTGTCCTGACCCTGTCCTAACCCCTACTCTCACTCCCTCGTTAGTGCCTATCCATGCTAAACCACAGCACAGGCTGAGCTGCTTGGAGATCATAGTAGTTGGTTTAAACTTGGCTCATTCTGGTTATTGCGTGAGCAATTGTGTTGATCCAAAGTGGGGTGAGCAGGTTAAAGCAGTTGAGAAACTGTGGTGCCCGATGCAGATCTATAAGAGATCTGGCTTCCTTCGTAGCATTGCTGGCAGGACACCAGTTTGGTTTTGCTGGCTGGTGGTAGTATCAGGGTTTGCTGGCAGGAGGCACACGTACATTTGACTGATGGCCTTGGAAGCACAAACGTGTGAAGGTGAGCATTCCCCGTGCTCACACCATTTGGCTGCTTCTAGCTGTGCAAAATTTTTTTCCTTTCCTCGTAGGTGTCCAGTTTGATATTGACCTGCCCAACAAGAAGGTGTGCATCGACTCGGAGCACAACGTTGACACCCTGTTGGAAACCCTAAAGAAGACTGGAAAGAACGCTTCCTACCTTGGGGAGAAGTCCGCGCAGTAGCCTTGCCTGGTGTTAGGAGGCTAGGTACATACCAGGTGTATGAAATGCTGAAGAGAGAGATCTGAGCTTGTTCCAGCTCTCCCAGTAAAACAGGCTGCTTCCTGGGAAGCACAAAGTAGGAAAGACCTGCAGGTCCAGCTTCAGCTAACCCCTCATATCGGAGAAGCAGCTTGACCACATACAGCCAGTACCATTTCTGTGTGGGACCCCTTAGCTACTCTGCAAGGCGCATGTGATCCCAACCATGGATGTAGTGGAGAGGTAGAACACAGCCTCTGTGCCATTCCCAGGTGAACCTAGAGTTTGCCAGAGCATACAATGCATGAAAACAAATCCCAAAGACATTCACCAGCTGACTAGAGAGAGTGGTGCCCCCAAAAAATACCAGGGAGGGCAATGGGACACAAAGACCCCTGTGGGTACGTGATGCAGGGAGTTGGTTGTTAGCATAAGGACCTCCAACATCTGATTCTGTTGATATCGCTGTTAATCCTCCACTAAACTCGAGGATGGAAAAAGAACAGCACCATGCTACCCTCATGGACATAAAATGTTGGGTTTCAGAATAGCTCCCAGTGCACACAGCCCCTGGCCAACTGGACAGCTATCCCAAAGACAACCTGGTTGTTGCAGCCTGATTTTCCTGGAGTCCCAGCACTATGAGGACATGTACGAAACTCTTTCCTGACTGTGAAATGTTTTTGCACAGGGTTCAATTTCAGTGGAAAAGAATGAAGTGGGAGGAGAGGGCTTCCCACTCACTGCATGTACTGTTCTTTAGTGTCCAAGATTATTATATTGCATCTCTTAAGAGCTTGTTTCTGTCAGTGGAGCTTTCTAATCCAATGACATTGTTTTAAACTGGTCTAGTTTGATCATCACAAATACCCAGCACAGATGCATTGAAACCAGTTCATGCTGATTTAATTCCCAGTCAGTAAATTAAATCGGGGATTTAAACAAGCAGGTAAACTGACACAAGAAAGAGTTGAGCTGATACTGATGTGTGTGTGCAATAGGTCTGCATTGTTCTAACAGACTGACTTAACGGATTTAAAATCTGCAATTTGTATCATTTGAGCAAGCTCTCAATACTTCTTAGAAATTGTTTAAAATCATAGCTTTAATCAAATAACTTTGCTATTTAAAACAGAGAGAGAAACATGCTCCAAATTGATACTTTGCTATTTAAAACAGAGAGAGAAACAAGCTCCAAATAGTGCTTCATATAGTTTTCAGCTCGTAGTACTGACTACAGGAGCTGTTTTCAACTTGCAGGGACTTGTGGACTATGTCTCAAATGCCTGCAAAAGTTAACCAGTCTCAAATAATGTGGATGTGTCCCTTTTTTCCCTGGCCCTGTGTTCTCACCACTTTCCTTATATTACATCAAGGCAGCCAGGGAGTCAGTTCAGCTGGCCGACCTGGCAGAACATTTCTCTCAATGCTTTTGTTTTCCTATTGGATTTTAGCTGTTTGACTTACCCAAGGATTGTAAGATCCAAAACAAAGGAGAGGCGTGGCTGGACTGTTCTTGCTAGTAGTTTGCTGCTAGATCACTTGAGCTGTCATGGGAAAAAACAGTAAATTTAAGTAGTATTACAGCACATTTCCCTCCATAGGGAATATTTTTAGGGGTTCATTTGTAAAAGGAGGGAGGGAGGGAAGTTGCAAATCACTGGCACAGAGCTCAGGTGGATGGCTTTCCTTCGGCTTGTGACCAGCAGAGGGCATCTTTGTATAACGTTGTCTCCTGTGTGCCTTGGTATTTTTCCCTGTCATTTATGGATTTATTTATTTATTTATTTTGCAGGAACTCAAACATGGCTTCAGCAAAAAAAGGTGGCTTAACTGTTTGCATATCTCTCAACTTGCTCTGTCATTTGGCCTTTACTACCCTGCCAGATGTCGGAAAGCAGAGGGCTGGCAGGAGGAGAGAGCTGCATCTTGGGCTTTAAAAGTGGAGAAATCTAGAGAAGGTTATATGCTGTTTCTAGTCCCACAGTAAATCGAGGCGCTGCTTCTATCTTTCAGTGCATGTCTATGTGTCTTGTGTGTCTTTGTACTGCTTTGAGTGGTTTTCTGTAAAAGAGATGGCTCTTAGGGATGGGAAACTACCCGTTGTGTGCAAGACAGGTCTCCCAGGAAATTGCACCTATCTTTAGAAGTTGACTGCAATCTCTGCCTGAGGGACATGTCTCAGGAGAACTGAGCTTGAGCGTCACTTAGATTCAAGGAATCTGTGTCTTGGCAGATGTCTTTCCATCACAGAACAGACAAACTTTCCATTTGGGATGCAAGTGCTGGGAAGAAGGGATTCTTGCAGCCCCTGTAAGTCAAGGATAACCAAGTGTCCTTTTGAGCTAGATGGGGCCACGAGGCAGAAATCAATGGGCCTCAGCAACTTGATTGAGCTCACGGGCCAACCAAATTGCAAGTAGGAGGAGGGAACACAGACTCAGCCTAGGTTTAGTACAGTGCTTTTTAGGGCACTGCATGACCATATAAATGTGAGGAATCATTCTGGATCCTGGGCCCAGCTCAGGACACCTGGATCAGTCCCTTCCCCTAGCAAGTGCTCCTCTTGCCCCCTTCCCTGCCCACCTACAAAATTTCAACTAAATAGGTAATAGCATCATGGGGCCCTGATGCTGGGCAGGATCCCTGGCTGCTGCATGCACCCACAGGCACAGTAGGAGAATGCCTGCGCTGATGAGAAATACAGAAGGGATGGAGGAAGGAGAGGGGTGTGTGAATCTCTCCAAGGTCTCTCATTTCTCAGCCCAGTGACCAGTGTTACAGGCTATACTGTTGATTTGCTCAGCTCCCATCCATTTAATTCAGGTTTTCAGCCCAGTGAAAAGATTGCATGTGTCCGTCCCAGTCTGCTGTCTCTTGTTTCATTTGGGAGATGTCTCCCATGCCTACTAATCACATGTGACTTGTTCTACAGAGAGGAAAACCAACTAAAGTTTGAAGGAAAAGGTTACTCTATATTTAAGAGATTTTTCATACTTGGACATTGAGATTACTTTTGACATAGTTGCAATTTATTCTTTCCTAGAGAGGTTTAGTACTTCCAAGTCCTTCTTTACCATTGATCTGAACACAATTAATTGCTGTAGATGCACTTGCAGGGACTGGAGACGCTTCAAGGAATATGTTGCAGACACTTTTTATTACTTTTTAGTATAAGGGAAGCTACAGGATAGAAGTCTACCACCATTGCATTATTTTCTTACCTTAAAATCTCCCAGTGGCGGGAAGTTTCCAGAGCCAAGTCCCAGAACCGCAACCTGTTTCTGCTTTGTGCCAGTGCACTCAGATGCACGGCATGACACCTCCGGGGTTCTGGGTGAGCGAATGAATCCCTTTCCCTATCCCCCCCTTGTTGGTCTGAGCTGGTGTTTGCCAATGTTAGTTATTATTTATTGCTTTCAGCTTCCTCCCAGACACAGCCAGTGCATCCACCAGCAGCTGGTTTCCCAGTCGCTCAGCTCTAGTGGCAGTGGGCTGGAGGAGGACATGCGCTGTCAGTTTGACATGGAGCTGGATGGCACGCGGTGGCATAGCTGGCCTCGGGGCCAACAGTCCTTGTGGCGCTTGCTCTCTGCCAAACTGGCAGGCAGGACTGGCAGTGTCGCGCCCACAGAGGATAACTCCCAGTCTGTCTTGCTCTAAACCAGGCTGTTTGTCCTTGATGTCGGAACTGCAGCTTATGCTATGGATAGCTTATGCTATCCACACTCCCCTGGCTGCTCTGCTCCCCTCTCCCTGCTTGCTGAACCATCTGTTTTGGTTAAAGCCTGCTTATCTCTGAGCCAGACAAGGAGGGTCACTCCCACAACCAGCCAGGAGGTTCATGCAGATACCTGAAGTTTCAGCACCCATCTGCAGGGCTGCAGTCTCCCAGGCCTTCCCTCTGCCATTCAGTGTCGGTGGAGAGGCTGGACGCTGCTTTAAGCTCTTGACTGCTGCAAAAAGAACATTGCAGGTTTCGGTGGAAATCGGCTGCAGTGGCAAGCTGTGGTCATCCCCAGCTGGCTTGCAGAGTGTGGTGGGAATACTCGCTGCCCGGAGGGGAGAGGAGCGAGCCTTCAGAAAACCTGCCTGGAGCTGGTCTCCATCCATCGGAGCAGTGATGTCTGGGCTGGGGGCTTTTCCCCTCCCTAGGGCTTTAAGAAATGCCTCTAACTGTCCCTTGCAGCAGGCAATCGTTACGCTGTGCTCTACCCTGCCGTTAGTGTCATTTACAGCCCCTATAACTTCCCTGTGTGCGCAGCATGGCAGAGACTGGCCACAGCCGCTTCCCTGAGGTGTCCCTGCCACTTGCTTTCTGATGGAGACTGTTTGTGTGCAGGGTTTGTGGGCTTTCATACCTGGTGGCTCGTGGCATTTGGTGTCCTGCTCCTCACTCAGTATCCCAGAGCAGAAGGGACAGAGGGGTGACAAGTCTGCATAGGCCACCTCTCTCTGTGCCAATCCCATTCTCTGCTGATGGGAATGAGCAGTTGGGAAAGCACCAAGGGCTCCTGTGAGCCCTTCTTCAGCCTTCCTTCGGTGGCCCCAGTGCTCAGACCCTCCCATCACATCCCTCTTCCTTTCCCAGGGCCCTGAGGGAAGGGAGCTGCTAGGGTTTCTTCTCCAGCTGAGAGGAGGGAAGTGCACTCCAGGCACATTTAATGAAAATACCAAAGAACCGGGACGACTTCTATTAGAGCAGGGCTGGAGGATGACGCCCAAGCTGCTGCTTGTTTTCTCCACCAAAAGCCCAGCAGGACAGCATCGCATGTGCTCCCCCATCAACCTTGCCGGCTTATCGGGGGAACAGCGTGTTTCAAGCAGGCCAGACAATCTGCAGAACGCTCTCTTTCTGCCCACTTTCCTTTGGATAAGATAAGGTGTTTGGGGAAGATGACCTGCTGATCCTGCCTCCAGGACAGAGAGCACAGGAGGCTCTGCACCAGCACTCCTGAAGCAGTGGCTCTGCAAGACCACAGGGTGCCTCCGAAAAAGCCACCTCTCCCACGAACACACAGCCAGAGCTGACTAATGACACGCTGCGACAGGCTTTGCTTGGATGTATGGGTTGGGTTTGGGCTGACTACAGCTGGGCTAGAGAAGTTAAAGAAGGATGGTGGAGTCTGACCCAGAGCAGCAGACCTGCAGGGTGGCTGTCTGAGACGCTTACGGAAAAGCTTTGGGAGAAAACCAACTCCTTCATAGAGTCTAAAAGGATAAGACAGTACCTAAGCAGAGACTCTTTGCTCCACCACTGCGCAACTTCAAGATCTTCATTCATCAGGTTGGCCTGAAGTTGGCCCCCAGGTTGCACGTCATGGAGAGCGAGACCCCAACAAGCCTACACAGATAACGTGGTCACAATAATTTCCACAGGAAACAGCATGTCAGACACTGAGGCTGTGAGGCCATTTTCAGACAAGGAAATGCTCAGTTTGCAATGCAAACAGGAAAGGGTGGCACTTGGAAATGGAGCTTTCCGGTACCACAGGCACCCTGGCTCTGCAGGACATCCCAGTGACCTGCTGGAAGAGGGATGTGTCGGCCCTGCCAGCTGCAGGACGAGCCGCTGCTGAGGTGCAACTTCGTGCATTACCATCCATGAAGATGTCCTCCCAGCAGCAGGAGTTCACTTCTGGTTTCTTTACGAGGTGCTCAGCCCAGCTCCAGCTGAACTGTGAGAGTCGTGAACTGCCTCTAACTGCAGCATGAGTAAGAACTCATGCAAACCTGGAAGGACAGGCTTTAAAAGTTCTTTTGTTTCCCCTGCCTCAAAATTATCTTTGCTTTCCCCCCCTGTGGGGTTTCCAACAGAAGGCATTTGCTTTTCTTACCCACCTTGTTGTGTTTGCAGCGTTGCCCTTCTTGTAGTGCTGCTGTGCTTCTGGGTGTCATTTTTCACCCAGTGTTACCTTCCCTGCTTTTTAAACCAAAATCTGATTTCAGTGGAAAAGTCTACAGTCTCCAAAGCCCAGTCTTTTATCCACAAAAGAAAAAGCTGCCGTGGTTATCCCAGAGCCGCCTTAAGCACCACTGGCTTTTCGGCGCTTTCTAATTACCAGATGACATGCGGGGGATGGTTTTAGCCAAAGGAGCAGTTGTACTGAGTTGAACCACCCAGTAAATGAGAGAATTTCCAAAATAGCACCGCAGGCTGCAGAAAGCAGACAAGGGATGGGAGATCCCCCTCGGTGCCTGCAAACGGTGATCCCTGATGGCTTGGAGAGGTAAATTGCTGTGAAATTTCAGGGTGGGAAAGAAGGGTTCAGTTTGCAACAATCTCAGGAATTCCACAGGCGTGTCATGTCTGGGTGTTAAGACTGTTACACAGGGGATTCATTACCAAAAGATGGGGATTTTCTGGTCTTACTCTGCTTTTAAATGTTTGCTGTAAGAAACAACCCAACAGCCTTAGGCTTCCACCTTCGCTCGCCTGCCTGCTTCCAGCCCAGGCATGGCAGTAGCAGAGCTGGGAGCTGGATGAGCACCATGACTGATGTTTGACTTGCAGGCAGGATCATACCCCCATGCTTTTGAGGGCAACATCTTCAACATTGCCTTGAGCAGCTGCTCTTTGAGCTAGAGCCGCGCAGCTAGACATAGAGGTCCCCGTTGCACTGGGCTGGGTGTCCATAGTCAAGAGCATCACCCTAAGTGGTCGTACATCTCTGCTGATGGAGGCCAAGCGTGATGAAACAGGCAGTAACGTGGTCCCTTGGAGGGACTCAAGCTCCCAAACTGCCTGGAAAAAGCTTGGTAGTCTCTCTGAACTAAACGTGCTAGTCTTGCATCTTTTCAATAAGGTCTACAAAGACCCAATCTTCCTCGTCGTGAGGCCACAGCTGGGCTGAGGCCACTCTGTAATGGGTGATGCTCTGAGCTGTCCTGGTGCTTGCTGCACTGATGTACAGAGCAATGCCGAAGGCCCTTGCTGGTTCCCACTCCCCTGATGATACACTTAGATTCCCTGTGTGACCATCACAGGCAGCTTTCCACATTGCAGCTTCCAAAACAGAGAAACACATAGGGACCTGACAGCCTCCCCCTCCAAGACTGTGGCAGCGTAAATGGGAAAAAAAAAACCAAAACAATCAAAAACCAAGCTTAATTAAGGACTTCAAGAGCAGGAAATGTGCACATGTGTGCTAGCCAGAGCATAAATATTTTCTTTCGGAGCTGGTTTCTCCAAGGGTTCAGCAAGGTGATCATGGCTGGGTTACAGAGCGAGGGTAGCAAACAGTTCCCAGCCCCTCCGGAAGGCAGCGGCCACAGGGCACTGCTGTTCTGCATCTTTCCCCGGTGCTCCAGCCTTTGGCTTTAGCCTCCCGCAGTATATACTGAAGCTATTCAACCATTTGGCTAAAAGCAGATGGGGAGGGAGAGAAAACAAAGTCAAACGAGAGGGAGAAAGGCAGCTTTTGTGCTGCCTCTGTTTGGAAAAGGCAGCCCAAGCCCCTTTCGGACTAAGGCTTAATTTATTGGACTCTGGAGAGCTGAGGTTCACAGCCCCACAGCTGCTGCAGGCGGTGGCATTTTGGGGCAGCGAGAGGGAGCATGTAGGGAGCCAGCTCTCATGAGTGAGGAGCTCCCTCAGAGGGGCTGTGGGATACACGGGACACATGGCTCCTCTGGGGAGAGCAGATCTGCTCTGTGACTGTTCTGCTACATGGACCTGTCCCAGGTCACCTGGAAGGGACAAGGGAAACTGGTCTGCGTAGGCAGGAGCCTTCAGTGTGGCCTTCCTGCTATTGTCCCTCTGCTCATCATGCCTGTTCCTGAGCATCTCCCGAAAGACGGCTGGGTGCTACATAGCTGGTTCGGGTTTCCTCTTCACCAGTCCAGGCCAGTGGGTTGCTGTGCTGTCACTGGGGCAGGGCACAGACAGAAGAGAGATGCTGCAGCATTTCAGACTTCCCCACAGTTCCCAGTTCCCAGTTGGTATGAAATTCCCAGGGCAGAACCGTCTCTGTCAGCCCATCTCAGACCTGCTCACCTGTTTTCAACAGATGGATGAGAAAATGTTAAAACAGCAAACGCAGCTCATTCCCTTGTCAATGAAAGGAGACGCTTGAAGAATCCACTGTGTCCAAATACCCTCCTGCCCCATTCCAGATGAACCAAATTCCCCCCCTCCGAAGCTCCTGCTCAGCCCTGGGCAGAGCTTGGCCCACAGAAGCCAGCGTCAGCACGGTGCACAGCGCCCGGCAATCACAACAGGGGCCGCTGGCTTAATCTGTTGTGCACAGCATTAAAAAGAAAACAACCCCCACAGCTATTGTCAGGGTGATCCCACCGATTGCATCAGAAGTCTGCATGGGACACGGGGCTGCCTCGAGGGCAGGCAGGGCTCAGTGGGGGGGTGCCTGGGGTGCAGCCTGCTCAGGACAGCGTTGTAGGGAGCAGCCCTGGTGTCCCTGGGGCTGGCCCTCCCAGGCTCGTGCTGCACCGCTGACCTACCAAGAGAGCCTACGGTCCTTTGGCTTTTGCCTTGCCTTTGTGTCTCCGCTGAGCTGGTGGGGGTTTGTTCTTCATATCAGCCCCACAAAGGCATGGGGCAAAGGGTCTCCCTTCGGTGGAGAAAACCCCAGTACCAATACTTGCATCTATATTGCCCTTTATTTTTTCCTTCCCCACTTCCGCTGCCTCTGACCAGTGTTAAATGCTTGTGCCCTCCCAGGAGCAGCCAGCAAAGCAGGCGGGTCGGCGGG
>NW_009206503.1:22122-23110 GCF_000690835.1 Fulmarus glacialis | reverse complement strand
GGCAACCAGGACGGGACTGAGTCCAGAGCGTCCTCGACTCACAGTGCTGCTCTTATTTCTCCACAGTTTCCTCTCCATTTGCTTTCTTAATTCCGCCTGTCCTTTGCCAGGAGAGAAGCCAAAAAAGCAGAGATGTGGCACATCCAGAGTCCTCCCCGCCGGCTTTACAACTGCTGGGGGATTTTTAGCTTTCCAGTTTCAGGAGCAGCCCCCCAAGCTTGCCCTGCCCTGAGGTCAAAATATGTCAAAGTATGGTCAAAGCAAGAGCATAGGAAGCCAAGCGGCCAGCTCTGACTCTTTAAAGGCTCTGCGCTGAGCAGTTGGCTCCTCACCAAGCGTCCATGTGCTGAAGACAGGGGATGTGTATCCCCAGGTAAGGATCACCATCCTTTGCCACTAGCACTGGCCACCTCCACCATGAACCTGCTGGGGACAGCTGGAGCTACAATTCCTGGTGTGTCCAGAGGAAAACCAGAAAGTTGGGGCCCCTGTACCCCCGCAACCACCTCAGCTGAGTGTCTCCAAGCCCCTCCTGCTGTCCACTTGCTTCCCTCTTCCCTGGCAGAGCCAGCCTGTCCACAACTGCTCCAAACAGGGTCTCAGCATGCCAGTGGAGCAGTGGGTGCTCAGCTGCATTCCAGGCAGCTCAGCAGAGAGGCTGCATTAGCAAGAAGCCAGCAAACCTTCCCCGTGAGCTGCCCAGAGCTCCAACAAATAGCAGGAGCTGCACTTGGGATAGACGCTGGAAGAGGCAAAGGGAGCTGGGCGTGAACCGCCCTTTGCCATGGAAAACAATAGACCCAACCCAAAGCAACCCAATGCAGGCAGGTTTTAAAATTTATCCCTAGAGCGGGATAAGACAGAAAACCTCCAGCTGTTATTTCCAGATTTACAAATCCAACAGAGGAGCTGCCAACTGCTGCCAGAGAAGCAAACTTGTTTGTGTGTGTGTGCATAAAAATGAAAGCCAGGCGTTGCTCCCCACGCC
>NW_009206503.1:7777-22003 GCF_000690835.1 Fulmarus glacialis | reverse complement strand
CCTGGCATTGTCTCTCTGCCCCGCGGCTGGGCAGCGGCTCAGCCCCACAGCGCGTGGGGGAGCGGGGAGGGAAAGTGTCCCTGTCCCACGCTGAAACGGGCCCTCCCAGGTTTGCAGAGCAAGAGCTTGCTCCCGGGCTGGGGGCAAGTGGCCGGATCCCGCTCCCCGACATGTCAGCCTGGGACCACGCTGCAGACGCGGCCATCGGTAGGTGCAGAAAAAGGGGCTGGGAGAGGAAATCTTGCTGCCTGTTAGTCCTTCCCTTCCTATCTTCCACAGAGCTCCAGTAAAGTCCGGGGGAGGGATGCACTTTCTGGTTCCACTGGAAAAGGTTGAACAAGAAAGGATTTGAGGAGGGGACAGAGAAAGAGATGTCCCTTCCCATCCAGCCTTTTCACCCCCTGCCTTTCCATCCAGAAGCAGCACAAATTCTCTCAGTAGCACTCCCTATTTTTAATTCCTTGGAGGAAAAACAGCATGGGGGGCCAAACCTTGCACAAGATTATGCCAGTGTCAGTCCAGGCGCACCTCAGGCAGCGAGGACCTTCGCTCTTCAGAGTTAACCGGGGGGAGAGCAGCTCCCTTGGGCACACGCGGGAGCCAAGCTCCCTCGCCCGCCGCAGGGATGCCCTTGCTGTCCACAGCTGCATCGGCCTCTGTGTGCATTAGAGAAGGAAATAGCTGAACGTCCCCGTGGCAGGTATGGTGCGAGCTGCCTGGATCCAGACGGGTGATCATCAATAATCCCAAAGCACAGTGTGGTCTCCCTGCTGGTATCTCTAGAGAGGCCCAGACAATTCCCTGCACCATCCCACTCATCGAGAAAGCTGGTGTTTCCCTAATTTCCCAGTTCCCACCTTTTCCCCCCAAGTGAAGAACAGAATTTTTTTGAAGATTCATGCCATTAAAAATCCACTCCATTAATCCCGTTAATCAATCCTGGGTGAGCTCGCTCCCCGGGGTGCCGTGGGCAGGCAGGTTAGCGCAGGAGAGAGGATGCGTCGGGCACCTTTGGGCAAGTCTGAAATTAAGGGGCTGGTGGGAGGGTTACACCACCAATGCTCATGTCTCACCTCTGTAATTTTCTGGTTACTTTTTGCAGATATCTGATATGATCAATGCTCATTAGCACTCTCAGCATCACAGAGGAAAGAGCCCAGGGGCCTCATCCCAGAGTTCCCATTTTAGGGAAGGATTTTTTCCATCAGTTTTTCCCATAAACGAGAAGCTTAAAAGCAGTTCTCCAAATCTGATGTTTTTTTAAGCTGTGGTTCTGGTCCCTCCATCTCCTTAAACAGCTGCTGATAACAGACACAGGGCATACGGCATGGGGAAACGCTGCTAATTTTAGTAGAAGGTCCCAAGGGAGGGACCCAGCTCCGGGCCAGGCGCAGGATGGAAAGTCACAGTGCTCGCTCAGGGCCCCGCACGACCTTGCTATTTTAGGGCCGACCACGTCCCTCCTTGCCCCAAGCCCACAGACATGGTGCAGCATCAGCCCCGAGCCCTCCCACAGCCCTGCTATTCCCGCCCGCAGTGCCGCTCCTGCCCACAACGCTGGCTCCTGCTAAACCCTGGCCAAACTGGATGGTGGTTTTTGAAGGGAAGTAAACAAGTTTCAGGGCTAAATTGAGATCCCCAGAACTCATCACACTGAAGCAGAGACCGACGAGGTATTTTCTGCATATGCCCTCATATGGCAGCTGTATTTTCATCTAGCTAAGGGGGTTTCTTTTACCCTCTGATCAGTGAAATCCCATCAAACTCCAGACAGATGAAGCAAAAGATTCCTCCACTGCCTGGCCATTGCAAGGAGCAGAATATTTATGCATGGCCATAAAGATTTGAATTGCTCAAGGTAGGAAGATTTTAAGGGACCTGAACTCCCCACGGTAAAATCCAGTCTGGGCAGGGGAGTTTATAGGGGCTCAGAAGTCCCCTTGGAGAAGATCTGGAGGAAGCCAGCAAGCAGACATGGCAGGGAGGTCAACGCTTTCGCTGTTGGTGTTGGCCTGGAGCAGCTATGTTTGCAAATCACAGCGTCATGAGATGCTAAAATCCTCGAGCGGTTGTCGGCACTGCCCCTACCAGCCCGACCTACCCTGTCCCAACAGCCCTTCACGGGGCTGCTTCATGGCAGGGATGGCTGAGTCTCCCAAGACATCCCGCTCCAAAGCCTTGCAGTCAAAAAGCATTTCCTACTATCTCCCCTATGTCTTCTTTGCTTGCTTCTGAGCCTACCTGCGACTGGCTTTTTCCTCTGTATGGGATCCTCCCAAATACATGTTGCCAAAATCAACCCCATTTTGTCTCCTTTAAGGGACACCCTGTTTATGGAGCCTCCTGCAACCGGCAGCCTGACTCGTTCGTCTGGTATATCTCAAGCCGGGGCTTGTTCTGAAGTGAGTTCAGCTCAAGCAGAAAGTGTCAGAGCAATAGATTGAAAAATGCGGATTCTCAGGGTGGATATGTGCAGGCTCAGCCGGGGGTGGCCTGAGCACACCAGGCACCCCGGGCACCCCCGCACTGCGCCCTGCTTGCTGTGCTGGGGTGCAGCCGCAGCTCCAGCACGGTCCAATTCCCATCCAGGGATGCTGTAATAGCTCATCTGTGAGCGGTGCTAGAGGGGATGCGGCCTCTTGGGATCCCTCTGCACAGCACGAAGCTGCATTTCCCGGCTTATGCAACAGCAGGACGGCCGGGGCTGTACAGCTGGCAGGGGATGGGGATGGTGCTGGGAGCACCGAGCCATACACAGACTGAATTACTGCCGGACAGGGCTGGCCGGGAGGGGGGAATATTTTGATAGGGTTTTGCCAGCAATGAGGGTTAATAGGAGGACAATAAATTCCTGTTCTTCAGCCTCCACGGGGAACTGCTAAACTTTCCAGACTTTAATTTAACAAGCAGCCCAGCCTCCCTATCACCAGCATGCCTTGCCCTCCCCAAGACCATCTTTCCCTGCTCCTCTTTGCCTCCAGCAGTGCATAAGCCTGGAGCGAAGGCAGCCATCATTTAAAGCCCATGTTCTCAGCTACCACGCTCCTGCAGTCAGCAAATTATGCTGAGGACAACACCAAGCCCTGCTGCCTGCTTTGCCTCAGCCGTGATCCCGATCCATGGCAGCTCTACCCCTTCCCCGCTCAGCGTTCACCAGTCTGCCCGCTGCATCGCGTCCCCGGCAGGGCAGCCTCCTAAATGGGCTCCCAGCAAATCACCAAGGGGTTCCCAGCAAAGACATGGCCCAGGAAAACCGCTGCTTTCACTCCCAAGAGGTAAGGTTGTGGAGCTGATTAAACTAAATTAAAAGGGGTCTGATTATCAGTGATTGCGGAGTACGTAGCCAACTCATCTGAAAATCAAGATTTTCTAAGAGGACCTCATGCTCATGGCCCCAGAGAGCCTTGTGAACCCTGCCATTTGCCTTTCTGGTCTTTTCCTCACCTGTGGTTATTGCCACTGCCTTCCAGATGGCATTTGGATGTCCTGGAGCTGGCACAGCTTCTCCTGGGTACTCCCATCAAGGCTGCCTTTTAGGAGAGACTTTTAGGCTGTGTTTGTCCATGCAAAAGAGCTGCCACTGCTGCCCAGGAGCTTCCCTCTCCCCACATGTCCCAGGGGCTTGAAGGTGGATTCCTGTTTATTTCCTGAAGCGGCCCTATTCACAGCCTTCAAAAGTTGCCAAGCCGCATCTGTCAGGCCCAAGAGGACTCAAAAGTGCATCTTAGGTAAACACTGGGAGCAAGGTGGGACTGTTCGGAGTTAGTGGCGTTTGCTGCACTTCTCCCTTGGAAGCTTTATTGCATCTTCTGCAAGTCACAGGCACGTCTCCAACGCAAGGTCTCAAGCAAAAGCGAAGTTGGGCTGAGACACCAGACTGTCATTCAGGCACACAGCATCCCTGTGTTCAGGATTAATAGAGAACAGCCCCCGGCAGCAAGGGAGAAGTCCTTTTAGGAAAGGCAATGAGGTCCTTTGGATATTGGAGGTATTGGACTGGGATCAAGCTCAGCCAGGCTGGATGTGCCCAGACCGCGGATGGGAGCTTCAAAGCGGCTCAAGACCTGTCCCGTCTGCTGGTCCCTGGTGTGACAGCGCCGGGCAGCGCTGTGGGGACTCTGCCGCAGGGATGCGTTGTGGGGGGCTATGGCCAGAGGGTTTATATCTACCACCCGCTCTGGGTGCAGCTGGGGGCAGGCATAGCTGCGACGTGCAGACCTGATGCCCGCGAGAGGCATCCAGGACAGTGTAGGGGCAGCTGCGGCACACAGAGCTCCCCACTTGCACCACGGCTGAGGAAGGTGATGGATTTTTTTTCCCCTGCTTCTTTGAGCTCAGTTTGGTTTCAGGGAGGACAGATAAGCTTCTCCCAAGCCTGCAGCCCCACACGTTTCCAAGCAAGTGAGATGATCATTGCAGGGGTAGTTTGAAAGAGGTGGGGGAGAGATCCCTCCCATGGGGCACGGGAAGTGCCTTCCACCAGAGACCCCAGGGGACAGCTGTGAGACCCCACGCACACCATGTAAAAAGCAAGCCATCCCACAGCAAGCGTGTCCTGCCTCCTGGCTCTGCAGCCTGCTCCCAGGTCATGACTCACCGCAGAGCCATGCACAGCTGGATTTCCACCCCCTGCCCTGCAGGCCTCTGGTCTACAGCTGAAAATCTGCAATGACATCCACTGTTCCTTCTCCATCTGCTTCTGACAGAGCCAGCACCCCGTTTGCCTGTATCGCCCCATTGAACCAGCTCACCCCCAGTCCATCTGCAGAGCACTGAGGCTCAGGCTCTCCCAGACCAAGCATTGGAAGAGACCTTGGCTGGGTATCAATCTGCTCCATCTGGACCAGGCATCAGTCCTACTGCTGAGCCCTGGGGGAGAGTCCCATCCCACCGTGGAAAAGTCCCTGCTCCATGTAGGACAAACACAGCCGCCCTCGGGCAAGTTCCCAGGACAGTTTGGGTTCATCCTGCCCTGTGCAGATGGTGCTTCCAGTGGCCATGCATTTGCTTAGCGTGAGTCTAGAGCAGACAGCCTTTCTGCCTCTGATCTGCTTCTGAAATGGAAAAAAACAGAAAGCCGCCGGCAGGACCTGCTGACACACTCGCAGATAGCAGGAGAGCTGGGACATTCCTGGGATAAGCAGATTCCTGTCTGCTCTGCACTTACTCGTCTCACTCGCCTTTTCCTAAGCTGGGTGCTGGGTTCCCACCCCAGCAGCCGTTGCCTTTCCCCATGCTGCTCTGTGCCTGTGAGGAGCTCAGCTTCCAGCCACACACCCAGCGATGAAGACTTAGTAAATGACATTCCCGCGGTGGTTCCAGGGCATCCTGTTTATTTATATGCACTTTGGGTTCATTGTTTTGCAGCAGCATCTACCAGTGATTAATGCAGAAACATCCTCTCCAGAAAAACTCATTAGAGAATCCCTCCCAGAGCAGAGGGAAGGAAAGGCTCCTTACACTGATAGATTTGTAAGTAGGAGACAGCAGGATTATTAATCCTCACTTGTATGGCTTCCACCAAGCTGCTCACTCGCATTTCTCTCCTCTTGCAGCAGAATTGTTCCCCTCTTGGAGAGCACCAGGGTTTTCTCAGCTGCGCCAGCCCAGATCTGCCTGACCTGGCTTAAAATGAGAAGAAGAAACTTGGATTTTGAACTGGGGTTAGCTGGAGTTCAAACCTCAGCCCTGCAAACCTTTTGGCTTTGCTATAAACTGAACTCAAGCCTCAAGGGGTCTTGTCCTGTTTGCTGTTTCCATCAGAGTTTGTGTGGTCACTTGGGCCGGGAGCGGGCGCCGGGAGCCCTGGGGCGCATCAGCTGTGCCCGAACCACCCTGCTGGCACAGGAGAGTCTGGGCTGGACCTGCAAGGCCAGCTCGTGCTGCACAGCACCACCAGCGCTGTAGGGCTCCTGGGCTGATGAGGCCCCTTGAGCCATCTTCTGCCCATCCAGTGCCCCAGATGGCATAAGATGATCTTCTAGCATGTGTGAGGTGCAGTTTTCTCCTGGCAGGCTGACAACTCTTTGACGGCCTCGCTAAGCCTTATAACTATGGAGACGACTTTTTAGGACTTCCTTTGCAAGCTCTCAGTCATTTCTGGAGCTTCTTAAAGCTGCTGAGATTAAAGAGTCAGCCAGTTGCGCCAGGCTTTTTTTTCCCTCTCCACGTGATCCCCCTCCATCCCCCGGCTGACAACGCACACCCGGGCCTGGCAGCGTGCCCCTCACAAGATGCAGGACCCGGCTGTCCCCACCATGTGCACGAAGGACCGTGAGGACCCCTCACTCCCACCCACCCGGGGCTCACCGCCGTGAGCTCAGGGGCCACTTCCAGATGTGACTGCATCACTGCAGCGGGCTGCTTTTTGCTTTCGCTCAAAAACAGGGTTTAAGCTGCCACATATATAAAGAAATCCCTGTTATAATTATCTTCCTAGCACTGTCATTTGTCTGAGCCCTTAGAAGAGGGCTTAGCTTCAGGCTACAGTGCAACTACTAAGCAATTGCCACGTTGTCAGTTAGAAAAGACGTGGTTTCTTTTCTTTTCTTTTCTTTTTTTTTTTTTCCTCCCTAAAATTTTTTCCAGATGTCTTTTTTTTTTTTTCCTTAGAAGAAGTACCAGCAGCTGTACGATTTCAATACGAGCCGTGACTAATCCAGCGCAGAGAGCATTCAACGAGAGCATTCAACTCCTCGGGGTGCGAATCAAGCAAATTAAACTTTGGCTTAGGGGACATGTTACCTCTGGAGCCAAAATGGACCTACAAGTGGCACTGAGCTGCACGTGGGAGTTATGGACACGTGTGGTGAGAGAAGATGCTCCAGATGTGTTAGAAGGACCCGTGGGGTCTTCGACACCATCACAAAGCTGGCCTCCACATGGATCTGAAAGGGTCGTGTGGGGTATTTATGGATGTCTCTATGAGTGATATCAACATCCACATATCAGCACCAGGGATGGCTTTTGAGTGCTGTGTAGCCAAGTAAAGAAATGGGTGAAGAAGACTTTCTTCTCTTGTTCTTTGCCACCAGCCTCCCAGGCTGCCTGATCACAGAGATCAACCATCTCACTGGGAAGTGATGATGGTTTCTCACAGCCCCCTTCCCTATCTTTCCCCTCCCCTTTCCCTTTCTGTTTTGTTTATTTTTTGTTTCTTGTTGGCCATATGGATGTTTAGTCTTACATCTGTTTCTTTCACATGCAGCAGAAGTGCCGCGAGGCCGGACGAGGAGCGAGCTGATAAAGAATCACAAATCACAAAGCAACAGGCGTCCTACAGAGCAAGGAGCCAGCACAGCCCGGCAGGTCAGGACAGGCCAGTTCTCATGTTGACATCTAAATCCTCAGCAACATCAATGGGAAGAGTTAAGCACCCAGATCAGTGTCTCAGCCCCTCTCAAAGATAACAAGGAATGAACCCAAACCCTAGGCAGCCAAGACAAAACACGATTTTGCATTTTGTTGTCATCTTGGGTGTCCTTCAGCCAGCATCCACAGTCAGACTGCTGGTGCCAGATGACTTGTCCTCAGTCCTGCTGGCTACATGAGCCACCATCTTTCCAGCAGCCCCTGGAGAGCAACCCTGCATTGCCCTGGATGGGGTGAGGGTTGGTGCCACAGGTGGATCACAAGCTGCAAAGAGCTGAACTATCTGCAGTGCTCAGGACAGCCCTGTATGTCATGGAGGCACTCTTCAGGGACGCCCAAATTCCAGCAATTTGACAGCCTCTCTTTTTGGCTGCTGGTTTTACTTTGGAATGCAGCACCATGGCCATACTGGTGCATAAAGGCGTGCTGTCTGGTTCTGCCAGGGGAGCAGATGAACCTTAAATCCTCTCAGTCGTGGTGAGATGCAAGGAGAGAGGAGCTGGATTTCCACCCTGAGCATAGAGAGGAACAGATGGGAAAAGTCAACTCCAAACAGCTTTGCTGTCTGGCTGCCTCTGACTGGGCAGCTGCTCCAGCTGAGTTATGATCTGTAAGGTCAAAAATACTCAGTGATGTCTGAGAATCTGAAGAGACCATCGGATTCAACTGAGCAGCAATTTTGACTGTGGGTTTTGCTCAATCAGTCCAGATGTGCTGGACAATAACCACAGCAGAGAGACCCATCTGCTGAGGGTCACATCTCCCAGCCCAGCATTTCTCTGCCTACTTGGAGCATATTTCAGACATGTCATAACTCTCCACATTCTCTGGATCATTCTTTCCTCTCCCTCCCTGCAAGGCAGTCCCAGATGGCAGCAGTGTTAGGAGAGAGGATGGAGGAGCAAGGACTCTCCTGCCTTCCTCTGCATCCTCCTGAGGATGGGAAACACCAGCTCAGGGACTGAACTACCCCGTTGTGAAATGACAGCATTTAACATTTTAATTGCAGCAGGCCAAGGTGCTAGGAGGTGCACACACCAAGCAGAGAGATGGTATTCCTCCCCGCTCCCCCCGTGCTGTTAGTCCGAGGGAGCCAGAGAACTGACAATGTCGTTGCAGCAGTGCAGGCAGCTGCTGTGACAATGACTCTGCTGGGCAGGTTGCGCTGGGGGCTGATCTGTCCCCGCAAGAGACCCCCTTGATCTCCAGCCCCGCTTGATTTCTCTGGTCTATCCTTTGGACCCAGGCTGTGCCTCAGCCCGTCTTTCGGGCGGGTGGGACTGCCCACTGGGGAGAGAGGGAGAGGAAGAGACCGATTTGGAAAGATAGCGAGGAGGAGGAGGAGGAGAGGCAGCGGGAAACCCAGCCCACCCTTTGGCTTCCTCCTGCCTCCTTCTAAAACCTGCAGATTCCTCCAGCCTGTCCAAGCGCCTGAAGTTTCCTCAGCCCTGCTGCCGGGACTGTGAGGTATGGCCCGAGACCTTCGCGTTTGCCTTTGCTGTGCTATTTCTCCCGGCGTGGGGGTCCCGGTAGCCCCACTTGTGGGCGTCCCTGGCCCGGGAGCCGCTCTCCCAGCCCGTGGGGTGCGTCCGGTGTTCGGCAATGCATCACTTGTTGTGGGGAGGTGGATGCTCCCCACCCCAGGCGATGCATTTAGAGACCACTCCTGACTTCTTCTCTTTCTCCTCTTTGCAGCATCTCCGCTCCTAAACTGAGTCTGTTGCTGTATTTCACTGCCAGATTACCAGCTTTAACACTTTGGTGGCATCTGACTGTAAAGCTTTAACCTGCCCTAATTTTTCTCTCTCCTCCCTTTTTCCCCTCTGGGTTTTCAGTTGTGGGGTATTTCCTTAGCGAGATGCGCGAGATCAACGCCTGGGCACATCAAACCAACCTGCAGAGCAAATCAGATCTAGTTACAACCCCGATTACACCCAGCCTGAGGTGCGTTGGCAGGTGATGTTTTACTCACCAGAATATCTAGAGGAAGAACAAAAGAGCTGTCGACTTCACCTCAGCTTTTTCTTTTTAATACAGCCACTCTTATTGCTCCTTAAAAAAAAAAAAAAGACACTTGGCTTTTTGTTCCAAGCAGACTTTGAAACCATTTCAAGTCCTGCTGCCCTGGTTTGCTTAACTCCAGCTGATCACTGTTAGGGAGACGGAGGTTGCAGGAGAGGAGGAACAAAGCTCTTTTTTGTTTTTTTTTTTTTTAAGTTTTAAGAACTTGGGCTCAGCCAGGCACAATTTTAGGTCCACGCAGAAGAGCCGAGGGCTTGTTTCCTTTAAAGGCAGCCGCTGTCCTTCCCGTCGCGGTGACATGCGAGGCAGTCTGGCTCTGCTCTTTGTGTCCCTCCTCTGAGAAAGCTCCACTCTGTTGCATCCAGGCAAGAAAAGGAAACTTAACAGGATGGGGGCTGAATTCCCACCCAAACCGACAGGCAACACTTTCAAGTTGGAGTGAATTCGGGGGCACTGGGAAGGTCACCAGTACTCTGAGCCCTCAGTTACCACCAACTTGACACAGCCCAAAAACTCAGCAACCCCGCAAAAGGACAAAAGTAAATCGCAGCTGTTTGTTAGGGTCGATCAGGCGAGCTTTAAGTGGAAATAAAAGGCTGCCGCGTTCTGCGCAGCAGTTAAAGCCAAGCTATTGTCTGCCACATAGGCAGGAGCAGGGATGCGGGCGGTGTTGGGAGGGGGAAGAGGAGAAATAAACTTTTCAAACTTTTTTTCAAGCCCCTCCTTCCACAACCCTCTGCTCTTCCATGACTCAGCCCCAGAGGAATGTCGGCTCCCATGGAAACCCTTTCTGGGTCCTCTGGTCAGAGGGATGTCGGGGCTGTTATCGCTGAAGCGGCTGTGGCAGGGCGAGCCCAGGGAATGCTTTGAAGATGGTTTGCATTTTTGCAGAATATTTAGCGGACAGTTTCTTTTCTCTCTCCTTTGTGGAGCTGTGCGAGATCAGCTTTCTGTATCCCCCGGGAGCCAGAGGGACCGCTTGCACCTGGCACAGAAGTATCCGGGCTGCTTTTGGCACTGCCCCATGTCCAGTCCAAACAAAAGAAAAAGCTCAGGCAGGACAGCAAAATGCTGTATCGCCTGCCCTTCCGACTGAGGTCTGCAAAGGGCTCAGCTATGCACTGCTGCTTGCAGCCCAGGTCTCATCCATGCACTTTTCTTGGTAGCAATCTAACTGTTTCCCATTATGGATGCAATTTGCAACATAGACGAACTATGACAGCTTCAAGCCAACACACAACTATAGTGGCATATGGGCTCTTGCCCTTACATCAATAAGCCCTGTAAGATCTAGAGCATTTATAAGTGCAGAGCTGCTCAACTCCCTGCAAGGGGAATGGGTTAATACAGCGTTGTGGTGTAGACGTGTCTTTAGTGACTCTGCATGGACAGATGTGGTAGAAAGATTTTTTTCCTGTGTTTTACTGGGAGTGTGTAAGTGTGTGTGCATGAGCTAAAGGCAATTTCATTTCCATCTAAACCTAGCTTGGCTTAGTGAGCCTGCACGCTGCGTGCGAGGGGACTGAGCAGGTGGCAGGAGCCAGGCTGGCTTCTGCCCAGTCCCCTGCTCCTGCCCTGCTCCCCTGGGACCCAGTGCAGCTGCAGCACATCTGGGCGAGCCGGCACCCCCAGCAGCACAGCCCGGACACACAGGGACCTGTTCATCAGGGCGCTTTATGGGGACTCACATGAACAACTCTGACTTCAAACCGAATTTTAGCCCGGGAGTGGCTGGCTGAGTAAAGCTCAGAGGGTCTTGCTTGCATAGCCAGGTCAGGCCAGACAGTGGGGTCACAGCCCTCGCGTTGGGTCTCTGTGGTGGCCACACTTGGTCACCCATCTGCACCTTGAAAACTATGGCCCATGGTGGAGTTTGTAGGCAGAAAATTTTTCTGGGCCAGTCCTGCCTTTACATTCAGTCTGAGGTGCTGGGGCACGTCAGACCCTGCAGAGCAATGAGCAAATGGAGGGTGGGTGCAGCAGACCCTGCCACTTGGGCTGGCTGCCTCCCGCACCGCACGGCCGGGCTGGGGTGCAGGTGGGGAGCCGAGACATGGGAGGGTTTTTGCCCAACGATTACCCGCTCCTGCTCTCGGCTGCTGGCAATGGGAGGTGGCAGCAGGGCCTCTCGCCTGGGCTAGTGGTGGAGGCAGCTGGGGTTATCCCAGTGGCCTCAGGGAGGAGCTGTCAAAGTGGCCAGGCAGAGACTCCTCCCCACGCTAACGTGGCATCCCAAAGGGCTTATGCAACCCTGGCCAGGGCCAGCACCACATGGGCCACGGTCCACCATCCACGGAGCCTCCTCTGGAGGCTGCACCCACCTGGCCCTTGTCCTTCTCCACGCACAAAGGCCCCAGGCTGGGCGGGAGGAGGCAAGAGGGACCAAACAGACCCCAGCGGCACAGACTCCCCTCCATGCATCACTGCGGGGTATTAAGTGCAGCAGGAGAAACTTATTATGGTGTTACAGGATTGGGGGAGGGAGGTGAAGAGCTTGCCAGCTTTGAGTTTATGGGGGTGCTGAGGGTCAGTCTCAGACCTCTCTACACCCCATGGCTCTCTTGTCAGGGACACAGCTGCAAAATGCGATGAGCAGCCGGTGCTGAGGGATAGCCTGGGCCATGCTAGAAAGGCAAACCTTCCAGAGGGATTTATGGAAGCCACAAGACTGTGTTTAGACAGCAACTGGGAGCTGAAGTCCCCACTTAGGATGCAAGTGGGGTCGAGCATTAGAAAGGCAGTCAGGCCATGGGTCCTGCAGCCCATGGGTGCCAGGCGCTCTCCTCCATCACCAGCAGTCAGGAGGGCAGGCCTGAGGAGGGGATGGTGATTGTGGAGACTTCTCTTACTTCATATTCAGCAGCCCTCTCTGTGCCCAGGATGTGCTGGTTTCCAGCGTGTCTTGCGAAGTGCTGGCTTCTTTAGAATACAGAAGGGTGTAAGTCCCTGCTTGCTAAAATCTCTTTCCCAGTCCTGTTTTCCTTGGTCCAAAATGACCCCCTGCTGCACCCCATCGCTCTGCCCCTCACGCTGCCCTCTGCCCTCTGCGGGGCTCTTGCAGAGCAGTGCCAGCCATTCCCCGTGCAGGGCCCCTCGCAGGGATCCCCCTGAGCCCCTCCAGCTGGGGGATGGATGCTGAGCTCATGGTATGGCCCAGCTGCCAGCTCCAAAGAGCATCCTCTTGGACAGCAGGACTATGGTAGGTCCACCGGGAGACTTGCACCAGTGACTTGCATTGTGGATCTTCTGCTGGAGCAGCTCCGTGTGCAGGGCTCCTGAGCCATTATTTCAGGATTTTTGGCTACCAGGTGTTCAGGAAAGACCATGCCTTTGGAAAAGAGCTCTGCCTCCAGAGCTGTTATTTTTCAAATAAACTTGTTTTTCCATCTCCAGCGCGAGACAGCTCTGCAGAGCTTGTTTGCTCAGACTCTTTCGTGCTCCTTCTTCCTCCAAACACAACACTGGCAGCTCTGACTGTCTGCTGGCTCCTAGCAAGCATGTAATTCTCTGACCCCAGCTCACTGCATGCCCAGACTTTGAAATTCAGCTTTTTTGGGGCTTGGGGAAATGATCTGAGAGGGCCTTGGTGTGCGGTTGGGTTCTTCTTAGTGCCATCTTCCACGTGTACATGCACTGCCCTCTCCTCCAGGCTGGGCACTACCGTGTTTCTGCCCAACGAGCATCACTGAACCTCAGAGCACCTTCCAAAGCAAATAAGCCCTTTGGGAGAAGCCCAGGAGGAGCCTTTACAAGCCAGGGGATGGCAGCAAGGGAGGAGATGGCCAGATTCACCAGTACTTTTCCACCTCCCCCCCCCAACCACCCCTCCAGAAGTGAAGAACCAGTGATCTCTCCTGGCAAATGCCGGGAGAGCTCTCAGCAGCCTCCAGAGCAAATAAAGGCGAGGGGAAGAGACGGCATGTACCGAGCGGGAGAGGAGGGAGCTGCTCAGCTGCAGCCTCGCCAGAGCAAACGGGCTCATCCACCCCCACCTGCAGCCCCTCTCCCCACAGGTCCTCTGTCCCACCACGGCAGCCATCCCCACCACCCCGTGCTCCCAGCCCTCTGACATCCCTGGGAAGCTGCCCTCCGTGCCCTGACACCGGTTTTGCATGGGCACCCCGCCGGGGCTGAGTGAGGCACTGAGATTGGAAGGAGGATTTCAGCCTCTGCGTGGCCAAACCTTACTAAATTAGGAAGCACAGCCCAGCCTGGCTGGTGCCCTGGCAGCACGGCGTTGGTGTGGTTTTACACCCAGAGAGCTGCCGTGCATGGGGAGGAAGGGAAAGGATGCAAATTAGATATCCATCCATGCTCACTGGGAGAGAAGACGACACCTTGTCCAACACTTTCTGTCCCAGCAAAGCCCCAGGGAGCGGGTGGGCTGTGATGCCCCGGCCACGCAGGTGGAGTGGAGGAGGGCGAGCGGAAGGGAGGCAGCGGAAGCCTTGGCAGGGGGACAAGTCCCCTCGCTGGCACGAGACAAACCGGGGGTGTTTCGCTCTCCCGGCAGGCGGAAGGGAGCGAGCAGCCCTCACTGTCAGGAGTGGGATGCTACCGGCATATTAAGCAGCCAGCTGAGCTCCTCTCTGCCCTCACACAGAGGGGCTCAATCCTGCCAAACAGGAACTGGGGGGGACAAGGACAGGGTGATTTCACCAGCTGCACTCTCCTTCTGGCTCGCATCGCGGCCGGTGTTAGCTGGGCTGCCTGGCTCACTCGTCCTACAGCGTCCCTGCAACAGCCCAAATCAGGAGGGTGCAAAGGGCTCATCCCCCTGGAGCTCACCTCCTGGCAGGACACAATCCCGAAGCATCTTGGATCCCTCAAACC
>NW_009206503.1:5907-7731 GCF_000690835.1 Fulmarus glacialis | reverse complement strand
GAAAGGGAAAAACTATAGTAGAGACCCCAACATTTGGGGGTGCTGGGGGTGGGGGCTGGTCCCTGATACCCCTAGAAATGTCTGTCTCCATGTGGGAAGGGGTTTTCTAATGGATTTAATTCTCAAGTGCCCTGTCTCACCATCTCTCTGTTATCTCTTTCCTTCCTCCACTTTCATTTTTCCCCTGATTGACAAACAAAATGGTAGAGAGTTTCATTGCTTGTACCTGGGGCTCATATCAGGGGCTTTTAACATGAAAAATGGTTTTTTTGGTCCAAAAAAAATCCTGTGAAGGAAAGGGGAACTGCCATTTTGACTGCAATTTTTCTAAAGGCATCCAGGAAAGCAACAGAAATCTAAACCCCGCCGTCCCATTTTGCAAAATCAAAAGAATTTGTCTTGGAAACATGATTTGGCTTAAGGTTTTGACTAGCAAAGCCAGCATGTGGGGCTGTAATATTGAACAGACGAGGAAGGAAATGAAGCATCCCTCCTTTTCCTCTCCTTTATTCAGGGTTTGCTGAAAGATGAGGGCCTGGATTTTTTTCCTTCTCTGCCTGGCAGGCAAAGCCCTGGCAGCTCCGGTAAGTACGGGAGACAACGGAGCCTCTCTGCTGTCGGGGTTGTCCGTCCAATGTATCTGATGGGGATTTTCTTTTATAACGAATAAACCCCTGGGGGACAGCAGGGGGAGAGGAAACCCAAGGGTGGCCCTGCCGCCTGCCCTGGTGGGTCACCCCCCTTGGGACCATCATCCCCATGGGCCCTGGCTCATGGTCCCTTTCCCCTGCAGCAGGAGGCTCTGCCTGATGAGACGGAGGTCATCGAAGACCCCACCACAGAGGTAGGTGACTCTGCTCCTCCTTGACACCCACCCCTTGCAGCACCCACCACTCTGGGAAGAGCATCTCCAAAGCAAGGGGGAGTGGGTGCAATGGGGGGGCTGCTCTGCCCCCCGAGAATGGGGCCCAGCTCTTTTTGCACCCCTACCAGAAACACTGACCTCTTTTGCAGGAGCCTGTGGGGGCTAACCCTGTCCAGGTGGAGGTGGGAGAGTTCGAGGAACCCACAGAAGATGTAGAGGAGATTGTCGCAGAGAGTAAGTCACTCTTCTCTGCTCTCCAGCAGAGAGACATCGTCCCTTCCCTGGCTGGGGGAGCTTTAGCTACCCCAAACAGTGAGGGACTCCTTGGGAAAGGCGGTAGCACAAGGACAATTCCAACCTAGGTGCACACTTAAAAGCGAAAGAGGTGCATGGCCTCTTTCCAGCACTGGATTCTCTGTAAGCCTGTTTTTTGCAACAGAAAAGCCATTGCGTTGTGTGGCTACAGAAAGGAGCCCAGGATTAGCCCAAGTGCTAACGTGGACTTCTGGAAATCCCCACACATTCCCAGTGCAGGAAGAGATGCTCGGGGCTGTCCCTGGTGAAGTCTCTGTCTTCCCTCTGGGCTGAGATGCCCCGGGCAGCTTGTGGGAGGTGAGGATGGGGCAGGCTCTGACTTTGCTCCCTGTCCTCTCCCAGACCCCTGCCAGAACCACCACTGCAAGCACGGCAAGGTGTGCGAGGTGGATGACAACAACTCGCCCATGTGTGTGTGCCAGGACCCCTCCAGCTGCCCAGCCACCGCCGGCGTCTTTGAGAAGGTGAGGGCAGAAGCTCCTTGATGGACCGGAGCAGGGAGGGACCTCACATGGGACATTGCCAGAGATGGTGGGGGAGACAGTCAGAGTCAGGGTGGCAGGTCCCCATCTGGCCTCAGCCAGTGGTGACCACGGAGCTGTTGTTCATCCCAGGAAACAAGTTAAACATCTCATTTGGAAGCA
>NW_009206503.1:5236-5897 GCF_000690835.1 Fulmarus glacialis | reverse complement strand
CCCAGCAACGCTGGGCTTCGCTGTCCCTCACGCGGCATCTCCCCATCCTGTGTAGGTCTGTGGCACCGACAACAAGACCTACGACTCCTCCTGCCATTTCTTTGCCACCAAGTGCACCTTGGAGGGAACCAAGAAGGGACACAAGCTGCACCTGGACTACATTGGGCCTTGCAAATGTAAGTGGAGCCACTCCCTTAGACAAAGGGACCCCTAACCTGAGCACAGCCCCCCTGCCCATGGGCTGAGGGAGAGCAAAGGTCCAGGCAGATGCAGGGCCGAGGTGGTAGGGTACTGGGGCTGCGTGTCTGGGGTCTGGGGCCGCATGTCTAGGCGCTGTGCTGACCACCATGTATGGCTTCCAGTCATCCCCGCCTGCCTGGACACAGAGCTGACCGAGTTCCCCCTGCGCATGCGGGACTGGCTCAAGAACGTGCTCATCACCCTGTATGAGCGCGATGAGGACAACAACCTGCTGACCGAGAAGCAGAAGCTCAAGGTGAGGGGTTGGGGAGGGAGCCCAACAGAGCCCAGCACACATGGAGAGCCCATCCAGAATGACCTGTGGACACCGCATGTAAAGCCCCTCCCGGGGTCGCCCCCTTGCACCCCGATCCCCTGCTGACAAGGTCTCCCCGGCCTCTCCTATGATAGGTGAAGAAGA
>NW_009206503.1:4881-5221 GCF_000690835.1 Fulmarus glacialis | reverse complement strand
GAGGCTGGTGACCACACCGTGGAGCTGCTGGCCCGCGACTTTGAGAAGAACTACAACATGTACATCTTCCCCGTGCACTGGCAGTTTGGGCAGCTGGACCAGCACCCCATCGATGGGTGAGTGTCGGCAGAGAGGACGCAGGCCCCCGCCAGGACCCCTTCCTGCCCGAGGACCAGGGTGATATGGTGGCAGAAGGTGTCAAGGCTGGAGATGTGACACAAGTGGGTGGCTGGTGGCAGAGGCACGGGCAAGGCCCCATAGAGGGACAACCCCTGCACGTATCTGGCAGTGGCAGGGGCAAACCAGGCTGGGGTAGAGGCAGTTTTACTTTCTACAAACA
>NW_009206503.1:4626-4856 GCF_000690835.1 Fulmarus glacialis | reverse complement strand
TGCGTGGAGTTTCTGTCTTCTCAGATTTACTGTTGTATGACAGTTCCCTAAAATATCTTAGTCCAAAGGCCCCGGGATAACTTCAGCAGCTGAAATAGCAGCTGCTGGCTTAGCTGTGAGCTGGAGATGGGCACGCAAGTGGTCCCACACGCAGACACATGGGGTGGGGGCACCCCCAGCTGCTGGCTATTTTGTGGCTAAAAACTACCGTTGTCACAACACAAACAACA
>NW_009206503.1:0-4326 GCF_000690835.1 Fulmarus glacialis | reverse complement strand
AGGCCGGCTGGCGGTGGCGGGCGGCGCGTTGACCGTGCGGTCACCTCGACAGGTACCTGGCCCACACCGAGCTGGCCCCCCTCCGTGCCCCCCTCATCCCCATGGAGCACTGCACCACCCGCTTCTTCGAGGCTTGCGACCTGGACAACGACAAGTACATCGCCCTGGAGGAGTGGGCCAGCTGCTTCGGCATTAAGGAGCGTAAGTATTGAGTAGGGAAGGAATGGGGGCGGAGGGGACACCGAAAAGCACCCCCAAAGCCCCCACTCGGGATGAAGCAATGCATTACAGCTGGTCCTGGGGAGAGAAAAGCAGGGGAGAGCAGGGAGGGGGGATTGCAGGAGCAGTGGGACCCTGGCAGCATCCGCCTCCTAACCTTGTCTCTCTCTTTTCCTTCCACAGAGGACATAGACAAGGATCTTGTGATCTAAACCCCCAGCTTCCTTCTCTGCCGCCAACTTTGTCTTGTTTTAACCTTCCCACTTCCTTCGGTTTTTAAACCGCTTTTGTTTTGTTTTGTTTTTCCCTGGGAACAAGGTGCTAATATAGATCTAAATATATGTAGTAACGGTGCTAAGAGAAATAACAGTCCTCATTCATAGCCTAATCTATTACCACTAGATTACTCACTCGGCTGTTTCCACGCGCTCTTACCAGCCCTTTCTCTCTCTGACACGTCTTTACCACTGACTGACCCTGTTCCTGTCCTAAATATCTGCTCTGTCTCGGTATCCGCTCTCGGATCGACTTCTCCTAACTTCTTACTAACAGCACGTTCTTGGACACGTCAGCGTAGACACGAAGACCTCTCAGCTTATTCACCGCCCCCAGTTACAGCAAGGGAAGGCAGCGCCAGAGGATGTAGGAAGATTGGGCTTTTCGAGCAGAGCAGCTGTGGGTGACATTGTGGTCACCCAGCTCATGGTAGGGGGGATGGAGAGGGGTGAGAAAGACATAGAGTGGCAGGATTTCGTTTTCCTTTTTTTTTTTTTTTTTCATTCCCAGGGCTTGAATTTAATAATCATTGGGCACAAAAAAAAGGGCTAATCAAACGAACGAATAGGAAAGCGCACAAAATTTAAAACAAATAAAATGAAATGCATCCCATCCTGTAAAATCCCCTCGAAAAATAAAGGTTTGAAAGTGCTACATGCTTTACCATTACTCAATGACCGTACTGCTGTTGTGTTTTCTGTGCTGCAAAGGGAGATTGGGGGCGGCCGCCTGTTCCCCCAGGGTGCGCGTGGCTGACCTTGCTGTTGCGATTCTGCTGTAGCTGAGATAAAGCTCTTGGCTCTCCACAAATCACGACGCCCTTCAGCACTTCCCATCTCTGCTTTGGTCGTGCTTAAATTCCAGCCCTGCTCTCCCAGGGAAGCTGTGTCAGGCTTGGAAGGGACACTTCTGCTCAGAAAGAGGCGTGCTTGCCACACGCTCAAGGGAAAGGCTGTAATATTTTTTTCCTGTTGTGGATTTTGGGGTTTGAGGGATGGGCGGGAGGGAAGGGAGAAAATATTTGGATTTTGCTTTATAGAGAGGGTCCTGACAGGAGCGAAGGGATGGTTAAGTCTCACAGGCTGAGAACTCTTTTTTTACCTCTGAATGTTCCCTGTGCCTTATATTATTAAATTCCTGCCACAGTGAGTCTCTGTAATAAAAAATACTGATTTGAAACACTGACAATAAACAAGCTTGCAATGTTCCTCTGTTCCGTCCCATCCCAATGAGGGGGATCGCACACACGCCGCCAACCTCATGCATGCGTTCAAGTTGTAACACAGGCATCCCAGCCCCAGGGATGGGGCCAAGGTAAGCGGAGGTGCTTCTGCCAGTCACAGCCTGTCACCTCACTGTAAACGGGGGATATCGGACGGGTAATGCATGGGCAGATGGAGGTGGAGCGATGGAGGCAGACAGGGTCACTGCAGCAGCCAGCACAAGACACTCGCATGGCTTTAAGGCCCTTGCTTTCATGAGCAATAAAATCCCTGAGAAAGGCGAAAAGGCACAACAGTACAAAAATAAACATCGCCATTTGCACGGGCTAAAAATATCCATGTTGCAAGGGCTCTGGTTAAGCTGTGGCATGCCCCTGCGAACAGCCCCTTGCTGGATGCGCTGTGCTCCAGATGCAGCTGCAGGGCCAGCTCCTGCAGCAGGGTCGCCCCTGGCTGCAGAGCCCTGGGCAGGTCCCATCAGGGACAGTCACTTTGCAGGTGCTTTGCCAAGCTGTTTGAAGCCAGTGGAAGAGCTGGTGCCCAGAGGGACCAGGTGAAGAATTTTCACTCCTGCCTTGAACCCCAGGGCTCATTCCACCGGGCGAAGCTGCTTCCAGGTGCCATTTAGCCAGAGGAGGGTTTCTCGATGGAGACACAGTGAATGCCTCCCCATCTCAGGGGCTGCCACTGCCATTTGGCAGGCCTGGCACAGCGAAGGGCACCGCTGCCCATGACCCCCACCTGTGAGATCCAGCTGGCTGCAGCAGCTGCCTGCTGCCGGGCCACCTCCCGGCCAGGAGAGCTGGCGAGAGAGGCTTTGGGCAGGGGGGAGGATGGGAAGACAGGCAGGGACTGGAGGAGATCGCCTGCCCTGTGCAAACCTGCTTTCCAGTCGCTCCCTCTCAGCCAGAAACTCCCGCTCGTGCTCCTCCGCCAAGACGCAGCCGCATTCCTTCCCGCTCCAGCCCTTCCCACCAGCACCGCCGGACAGACACCGGCGGCCGTGCAAGGGGAGGCTTTCCAGCCCTCACTCCTCTGTCTTCCCCTCTCGTGCAGAATCGGCTCCAAATCTCAGCAAGCTCAGGAAAGTCAGCAGGCTCACCAGGGGAGCTGGTTATCACGGCTCAGGAAGGCGAAGGGATCCATCTCTAAGGCCATGACAATCCGAGGGGATGATACTCATGTCCCGGCAGTCTGGCAGAGCCCAAAGGACCCAATTCAGCCATATTACAAGCGCAGCTATCCTGGCTTTAACTGAGCATCAAGGCGAGCTCGGGAGGTTGCAGCTGGGCCTCCGTTAACCCTTCAAAGGTCACAGCCTGAAGTATCAAGTTGCTGGAATTTCACTGCCTTGGGGCAAATGCCATACATGGGGTTACACCAGGACTTGAGGAATAAGCTGGCCTTTTAAAGCATTCAGACCTAGACGGTCAGCAAGGGTGGAACAGAACAGCCCTTTCCCTGTTACAGCCGAAATTGAGCCTTCCAGTGCCTGCACAGCAGTAAAGAAACTTGCCTGTACTTTCCATGTGGAAATACTCTCTGTGGTTACTGCTGACTGAGGACACAGTTTGCAAACTTGAAAAAAAGAAAATAGAAAAATAACGGAGAGATCTGTATCCAAAACCTGCCTGACTCAAGCACAATCTGACCCGAGTGCTACAGTGCATCTGCAGGCAGAGGTGGTTAATTTTGCTGTAGTTACTCAGGGCAACACCACAGAGCAGCTCACTGAGCATTGTCCTGCATTCAACAGAGAAAAGATGCAAAAGGCAAAGATTTGTGTAGGGATTAGTGCTTTCCTGTCTGTTTTCCTGACCCTTACTTTTACAAAAGAAACAAACTGTGGCATAAACGTTGCATTAAGGTTTGTGGCTTAAATATTCAAAATGCAAGTGATGCAAAAAGGTGACAAGCCAGGATCACTGTGACTTCTCCAGTCACATGCCTGGAGACAGCCTGGACTCCAAGGCTCACCGTTTGCAAGGTGTACCTGCACCCGGAGGTGCTTCTAGCTGATGGTGCCACTGGAAACCCATGGGGTTAAACGTGTGTGAAGGCTGGTATTTCACACAGGCTCGAGCCTCATTAGCTAAAATCAGTTCTGCAAAAGAAGATCGAGCCATGTAACTGAGGGCTTTGACCCATATTCAGCTGGCCCGTGGTGGTGGGGTTGATGGAGTTACTGTTCCCAGAGGTTAACTATCTCTCACAGCAGTTCAAGCACACCCAGACTTGCTGCCGATGGGGGATCTCACCATGACCTGCCGGGACTGGCACAGGCTGGGTCCCACAGTGCTTGGCAGGGATGGTGCCAGGACCACCTCCACCCCTCTGCCCCGCTCCGGCTTGTTGAGCAGCTCCTGAACTGCCCGAATTCACTGCAGAGCCTTCTTTCAGCTTAAACCAGCCTATATATTTCAAAGACGGACAAACTCAGTAAAAACAAGCCCTACCTCCAGTGAAGAGAGAACGCCAGGGGAAAACAAGTCAGGGGATGCACGTCCCTGCGGCCGGCCCGGAGGGAGAGCAGGAGGGACGCAGACACCCCCCTGCCCCCCCGAGTTGTGGGAGGCGCCTCCTCCTCCCCCCTCAGCCCGTCTCCATC
>NW_009206502.1:615-831 GCF_000690835.1 Fulmarus glacialis | reverse complement strand
CACGGAGCGGGAAGAGCTGCTGCGGAGAGCTGTGGCACTGAGCCGGGGTGCAGCAGCCTGCACCCGCACTGCAGGGAGGTGGGGAACCAGCACCGGGCACTGGGCTGTGCCAGGCAGGGTACAGGGCTCACTCTGCCCCGGGGGACAGCTGTGCTCTGTCCTCTGCCAAAGGTGGGGGCCCTGGGGGTGCCAGCCTCTGAAGGCATGTGGGACTGC
>NW_009206502.1:0-351 GCF_000690835.1 Fulmarus glacialis | reverse complement strand
CCAAAGGGGGGGGCCCTGGGGGTGCCCGCCTCTGAAGGCATGTGGGACTGCTTGCTCTGGTCCTGGGGGCTGGCAGTGGGAGTGGGGTGGAGGCGGGAGGGCCGGGGCGCCAGGAGCCCTGCGGGGAGCAGGAGGTGCCAGGGAGAGCGGGACAGGAGCAGGAGTGGGGCCCAGCTCCGAGCAGGCAGGGGAGGGACGGGGCAGGGGCAGGCATGGGGCAGGGGCATGTGGGCTTCACTGCCCACAGCTCCTTCGGGCTCCTGCCCTAGGTGACGTGCCCCTGCTGGGCTGGGAGTGTGTGGGGCAGGAGGGGGTTTGGATGATGCGTGTGCAACGGCACACGCACGCAGC
>NW_009206501.1:23399-60890 GCF_000690835.1 Fulmarus glacialis | reverse complement strand
GGTGAGGGCAGCTGGGCTGGGGCAGCGGAGGCCCGAGCGCAAGTCCCCCTGCAGCAGCTCACCCGCGTGTCTCTCTGAGGCGGCTGGGAATAGAGGGCGGATGAATGAGGAAATCTGAGAAATAAATACGTCTTCTGACAAGGAGTAGGGGAACAGTAGGCTTACAGAACGGGAATTACTTCAGCAAATGAAATTTTTAATTTAGTGTTTGCATTTTTGAGGAAGGAGAGGATGCTGCTGAGCTGTGTGCTGACCTCCCTTTTAAAACAACGGGTTATATTAAGGGTCGTGCATCTGTGACTGATTCTGTAAGTGTCCCTTTGGCAAGGAGTGGGTGGTTCGTATCGGTGCTATTTATCTGAATTTTCACAGTAGGCAGCGTGGAAGGGTAGTGGTTTTTTGGAGCTGTGATTTTCACCTTATGCTTATAGGTGGCATCTCGCTCGAGAGACCCTCTAGCCTTGCCCATCCAGAGGCAGAAGGTAAAAAGTTTGAGACTTACCAAACCAGCTTTATCATCTCCTGAAAAATCTTATTTGTTTAACATTGTTACCCATGGTATAGCAAAAATTAGAGATCCGTGGTTTAGAATCTAATAAAAGCATGGCTTTTATTTCAGGAGGTATGGAATAATTATTAAAGATGGAAAAGAAGTAGGAAAGAATATTTTTAAAAAACACTTTTGAGAGGAGAGAAGGGAGAACCTCAATACCCCAGAAAATGACAGTTACTCCAAACGCAGGGAATGGCAGAAGGAAATGAGAGGGACAGAGATGGGGGAGTCTGTCTGCAAGTGAGACTGGCATTACGTAGGAATTAAGAAGGTATAATTAATTAATACTTGCTCTAACTGGAGGTGGAAGGGAAGGGCAGATATGAGTATTTTATATAGAAGGGAAGGCCAGACTTGTGACACTTGATTTTGGAAGTCATATAGGACTCTGGTCTTATTGGGCCCGAGTTTAGGAAGCATGAGAGTTCACTTAGGGTAAAATGATCTACAGAATCGACCTCAGTATCTTTTATTTCGATATATGTGCCTGTCCTGTGGTTTAGGCATAGGTGTAGCATGGAAAGCATGCAAATATCAGTGTTCATGTTTCTACCTATAGATGGTGATCTACTGCTGTCATAGATTTATATTGTTAAAGTAACTTTTTTTTTTTGCCCGTGGTGTTGGGTCATACCTTTCTGTGAATAGTAAATAAACGTGGATTTAGTTTGAGCAGAATAACCTAAACATGTCCTAGATGTTGCTTGTCTGTTACTAAAACAGCAGTTCAGTACTGCTGTTGTGTGGGGGGTTTTTTTGTTGCTTTTTTTTGGCAGTGGCAAGTATATTAAACTCACTTAAATCGGATGATGCCTCTTCTGCGAGGAAAGTCTTTGGCAGTTGTATTCAGCCTTATCCACTCTTCTGTAATGTATTTGTTGCTGACTGTGGAGGGAATGGTGCTACTGCTGCGGGTTTGGCAGAAGTTCAGCCTTTGGATTTACTGCTGTCTCTCACTGTCAAGACTGGAGTAGTTTTTTCTTCAATTTTTTTTCTATCTCCGACTAAAATATTTTTGATTCTCTGAGACAAAGTTTGCATATTCTATAGTTAGTGTTTTTTGTATAGGGCAACATCATTACTTTCCTTCCTGTTTCCTGATCTCTGAGTTTGGTGAATGCGGCCTTTAATTTGACAGCTCTAGCAGTGTTTCGTATTGTTACTGGATTCTTAGTGTGGTCAGGCAATCTTGGTGGGAGATCAGTCCTGCCTTTTTGGGTAGAAGAATGGAGAAGATCTCTTGAACCTGGTAGGTTTCATCTGGTGTATCCTCTAGGGAGAGGTAGCTGATGGGTAGTGTGCTTATGCTTGAGAAGGGAGAGGTAGAATTTCAAGCCCGTTTTTCAATATCGGGGAGACTGAAGTAAGATTCAGATCAGGGATTTTTCATCATTAATGCCAGATGTTTGCATTTGCATTCCTAGGTCAGCAGTACACATTTAATTTTTTTGATTGTGTATTGGCTCATGACTGTATTCCTGTGGAATTAGTTAGAGCACATAATACAGAGTTTATGATATGCTCTGTGTGCTTTTATAATGGCTGCAGAAGAGCAGACAATACCTGGTCCAGCATGAGACCTGCCAGTACGTAGTGAATTTTTAAATCGTTTTTGAATATCTTTAAACCAACAGAGAAGCCTATACCAGATCTGCATTTTACGTAATTTGGCCGTGGTGTTCTTAATCAAGAAAATAAGTGTCATTAACTTAATACTGGGACACTTATACACTTTTTAAAACTGTATGCTTGTTAACAATTTTTTTTTTCTAGTGAGTTATTAATCTAGGAATTTTTATAGACTTCTTTGGAGAGGTTTTTCTTGTTCAGTGGCAAATATCAGTTTGTGAGCTACTTAACATACGTGTTTGGCATGAGTATTTTGACTACCACTATGATCTTTTCTACTGGTCTCTTGTAGAATCTTCTCTGGTCACTCACAGGTAAAAAGTGCTACATGTTTGCATAACAAATTGTGTGGAGCTTATTAAGGTGATGCTTAAGTATGCATGTGTATGTACAGTGTAGTGTTGATCTGGTATCTGAATTCTCTTAAGTGGTTTGAAATCTTTTACTCTTCTTCTTGCTGTTGTTTTTATGTCATTTTGTCAGATGCCTTTTCAGCTTCTAGCTCGGAAGTGGGAGAAATTGCTTCTGGGCAGCATTTGGCTTCATGGTTAGAAATTCTCCAGTACTGAAAACCCCTCCTGATTGCAGCGTGCTTCCAGACGCAAGATAGTAACAGAATGTTTCTGGGTGGGGAGAAAACCGGGACTATCAGTACTGCCATTAAATGCCTAAGGAACAAAAACACGGACAGTTTTGTAGCAATGTTTATGGTGTTTTTTCAGGTACCTTTTGGCTTGTTACAAAGACCAGCTATGGAGAAGTGGAGCTTAATGACAATTACTGTTTTACTAGCACTTACTGTACGCTGGACTGTATCGCTTGGTTCTTATTCAGGTAATACATGTTCACGGTCTGTAAAACAACCACATGAAGGTGAATTATGGAGCTTGTGATAAATTAAAATAAACTTGCATGTAAAATCATAAATAGGAAGCAATGTGTTATTTCAAGTATTGTCGTATTTTAGTGCCTCTCTATTTCCCTAAGGTTCGTATAATACCTTGTTCTTATTTTCTGAAGTGTGCAATGATTAACATCACATCTGCTTGGAGGAAAACGCTGAAAAAACCCCCACAACTTTTTTTTTTTTCTTCTGTGAGGGGGCAATGGTCAGTAATGTTTTGGGAGGAGCCAAAGAACAGCTGGCTGTTCACCTCTATGCCTTTGTTGTTTCAGTAGCTGCAGAATATTTTTGCAGTTCAATTGTACATTTGTTTAATCTTGTCCTTTAAGTTCTGTAACAGATACAGCCTTAATTTATATTTAGATAAAATTGTACTGGTGATAATGAAGACAGTGTAAAGGTGATGTGGAGTGAGCGATTACACTCTGCCTTGTAGTTATACTTCCATAAGATTGTTTACCGCATGAACTAGAGCTATATTCTTTTAATAGATGAGTTTTTCTCCTCCCCATCTCATAATGCTTGCAAAGAACTAGGAAGTTTTTTTCCAAACCTCTCAATGCCATTCCTACATAAGCTTGCACAAAGCTTGCTCTCTGCAAATTTAAAAAAAAAAAAACGAACCATTACTTTAAATCCCCATCAGCTAAAAGAATCACAAGCTCAGTCAGATTCAGCTCTGGTTTTCTGTTAAGGCAATTGGGAACCTCATCCCCTGAGTAGTTGGAGCTGTTCAGTAGTATTCTAGTGATTTTAAACTGGTAACTCCCGCGTTTCATTTACTTGAAGGAATTTGCTTGAAGATAAGTTGCATGCATACCTTCTTGCACAGTTGTTTTATTTTGAGTTTGCTTTCTGAAAATGCCATTATGAGACATCTGTTCTATAGGTAACTGAGGCTCTCGTCTATATGCAGAAAAACAAACACCCTGTCTTTTGCCACACAATACTAAATTACTGTTGCACTGCAAGTATTTACAATCACATTGCTAACTAGATTTTTTTTAAGTTGATTTAATTTCAAACCAATCAAGATTCTGAAAGAGTCTTAAAATAGTGCCTGAACTAAAATAACAATTTTAAAATCTTGTTTCAAACAGAATGATCATATAATTTCTTTTGGAATAGGAAAAGCTGAGTCTGATCCAATCCAGCATATTATTAAAGCATGTCTTAACTTTGAGCACTGGCTGAAAAAAAAAAAGACAAACCTGAATGTTAGAAAGAGCTGTCAAATGCATAAGTATACCAGAAATTTTTTTTCTTTGATTTCCTTCAGATGTAGCAAACCTTTAATGACAGGAGCAAGAAAAAAAAATTGGGCAGGGTAATGTTTAACCTGATGTGGTCCTGTAGTTTTGCTTATCGTTCTCTGAAGCAGACTCTGGTAGGAATGCTGATTCGGCATATTCTGAAGCCACGCATGACATGGATGGCCAGAAGGAAGGAGGCTAATTCTGCCCTCATTTACTGTATAGTCTTGGAACGCTGTATCATTTCCATTCTGTTGCTTGCCATCTAGCATGCTTTTGGATCTGCCTCTGGAATTGGGGTCATGATGGTGAGAAAGCAGACAACTAATACCTAGTTTTGAAAGGTTGCCGTTTACGATGACCTTAGATTAGTTGGTCTTGGAGAATTATTGAGGAAAAATTTGGCTTCATAGATTAATGCATAATTTTTTTTAATGCGTTGCCAAACTCCTGCTAAATGAGTAGAAGCTAAATAACCCGTGTTGAAAGGCAGCTTCAGACGCTTAAAAATGTCTGTTTCCAGGTAACAATAAAACTGAATAAGACCACTCTAAATTTAAAGTATTTGTGACCCTTTTAAAATAAAATACTCCGTTTTTATTAATTCTGAATTCTGTTTGGCTGTATACTTGATGCTTGCTGTAGACGGAAGCTAAATATGCATTCTCAAACTAACTGATGTGTGATCAGTCTCTGTATTTGGCTTTTAGTAATCGAACCTTTGGATTAAGATCTCTGTTGATTGTTCTGAAGCCAATTCACTTATTTTCCTCCTTTTTTTTTTTTTTCCTGAGAGGGGGAGAAGCTGAAATAAAATATGTGTGTTTATATATGTATATATGTGTGTATATACACACAAACACACACCAAACACACACACATACATACACACACTCTAAAATTTGCATAACACCTATTTTTGTATTTCACTAATCCTATGACAGGTTCTTTGTTCCACTAGATTTATAGCTACAGAATGGACACTGATAAAACTCTTGTTCTCCAGTGACCTCAGTTATTTGGGAAACTAGTTGAATGTGTCATATAGTGGAGATAATCTAGTCTCTCCGCTACCCAGGAATAAATAGTACATATCTGAGCTTGTGTGACTCCCACAAACTCAGATCATGTGAAGAAAAAAATAGATGGCTTTCCTATATTTTAAAGAAACTCTTAAATCTCTGTCTGGCCAGTGTCAATAATTTACTGGAAGTACTATCAGTCCAGTTTCTGTTCTCAATAAACACAGGTTAATAGAAGTAAATAAACTCTGTGATAAAGATGCTTAACATACTGCCATATCAGAGTTAGGCTTACGTTCAGGGAACTGTTCATGAGTAGACATCTGAAGTATTTGTATTGTTAAAGCTTTTTTTCGTGGAAAAAAAAAATCTTAGTTTCCCGAGAGACTTATGTATGCATGTGTAAAAAGTGTCCTTTAGCATAATTCACTTTGCAGAACTGCTACATAACAATCACTCAGTTGAAAAATGTGTGAGAGAGAATTCCTGTAAACCGAAATGGAGCAGTTATTATTTAGAAAGCTTTGTAGATTGTAAGAAAAAATTCTTCTAAACCTATTCTGTGTATTGAATGGCCTGATTTAGTAAATAGCCCATCTTAACTCTTTACTAAGAATCATGGGGAAAGGGACAGATGCAGTATTCTTGCTAGTGTTGCAAAGCAGGCAACAGAGGAAGGGGAGAGGAGCTGGGGGGCTTGCGTCAGGTCCTAATTTTAAGTAAATTTAAAAATAAGGCTGATTGTTGCTTTTAATAGCAAGGTACCACAACACGGCTGAAACACAAGTCAGAACGTTGTCAATTATTATCTACTAAGGAAGCGTAGTAGTTCATACAAAATCAGTGTAAGATGTCCATTAGGTACATCTTCTTATTTCAGAGAAAGTGCCACATTTTTCATCTACACTTGGAAATGATTTTTTTTTTTTTGTCAGATGAGGAAGCAGTTCTTCACAGTGGAATATCTTGATAAATGCTTATCGCAGAAATATCCAGAAAGCCAAAAGAACGCATAACTTTTTTTTTTTTCTCCTCCCTGCTAGACTGCATAGCAGATGAGGTCTCTATTTTGTTCTCAAATGTCATAGAGGAATGGAAAATAAAATTACTAATATATTAATAGGCAAATACATATCTGGAGGAAAAGCAATCTGCGTAAACCGAAAAAATTCCTAAATACTCTGTCATCTCTTTTTAGGTGCAGGAAAACCACCTATGTATGGAGACTATGAAGCTCAGAGACACTGGCAAGAAGTTACTTACAATTTACCCGTCAGGCAGTGGTACGTAGTGCTATTGGAGTTCAGGTTACAAAGGAGTAAATGTAATGAAACTTTGGTTCATATCTTACTTTAATATACCTTTAAGTTTAAGATCTCTGCAACATCTTCTACTGTTCTCTGAACTATTGTAAAAACCCTTTTGTAGTAATATAATATCACGCTGTTCTTAGACTGAGGTACCATTTTCTTCACAAAAAAGAAAAAAAGCTGAAATTTGGAACTTTGACTTGCTAGCTATGAGTTTGTATAACAAAATATTCTGACTGGTAGGTGTCTCTGTTGTGAAGTTCCAGCTTTGTTTGAATTGACTGGAAAGATCAAGAAGCAATTTTTTAGCAGGCTTATATAAGAGATCATAGAGAAACTTGTTCTCCTGGTTTAAAAAAGAATCAGTTCAGCTTCCTAAGTTCTAGTTCTCTAATGCACAAAAACTTCCATGGCACTGAAAAAACCAAACCGAACCCTGCTCATCTCCGCTAAGCTAAAAGGCAGGGGCATACCAGTAAATGCAGAGACCTGAATTCTTGTGCTGGAGGCACTGGTTGTTTTTTACACCTGCGAGTTCATTGTTCACACCTGTGTTCTTAATACAGATTTTAAAATGTGGGTGCCTGGAATCTAGATGTAAGGATAGTGAACTTTGTACAGATCACTTAAAACAGTAGGAAAATTATTCCAAATATTGTATTTATTTTTACATTGTTCCTAATATTCCTTAGAGCTTGCATGGAATGGTAAAAATTATTTAGTCCGTATATATGCTACAACACAAATTGGAATACATTTGAACTCAAGGTCATCTTCCAACAAGGATAGTGGCATTCTGTTTGGTGTAATTTTTTCCTCAGCTATCTGTTGGGGAACAGACAATATGACAGAATAGAATATTAATTCAATTGTATTTCTGTAAATGTAAGTGGGGCCAATTCTGAAAGTATGGCACTCTGTGGAACCCTGCAGATGACTCTATATTGTGACTTCAGATCATCCCATTGTATCTATATTACCATTTCTCTTCTACATTTTTCTGGGATACTCAAACCCCTCATTGTGCCAGAGTTGGGATAATGGAGAGCTGACAAAATAATAGACTTGGTAGCTTTGATCCACTCTGCTATGCAGAACTGTATGTACTTAAAATTAAGAGTTATAGCAGTCATTATTTCTAGGCATTCCCAGGGGCCAGATGATATTATATTGCAGGCTGGGTTTAGCCTATAGGCTGCCGGTTGGGCATCTCAGTCTTGTTGTATTTGCTCTGCATTTTATTTGTAACAGAAGTTTTTTTTTTTGGGTCTGCTTTGGGAATTGAATCTCTAGTACAGCAAAGTCATATTCAGTCTTGGTCGTTTGGAAAAGAACATCTCAGCTGACGTGCAAGGGATTACATTCTAGAATACTAAGCTGTCTTTCCCCTCCTGTGTTATAGACATACGCAGTGTCAAAAGATGTTGTACTCTGGTATGTAAAAATAGTGTTCAAATTTGAAGTTGAGATTCTAATCACTTCTAGTGCTGTTATTTGTTTCGTATTTATAAAAGCTGTCTATGCAGCAAGCATGTGTTCTTCTGTAGATTTGTCTAGGTAAATATAGAGAGTAGCTCTCTCTCGTGAGGACATAGTCCTATAAGATCTCTTGATCTTTTCACAGACTTAACTGTCACGTTTACTGTTTAAACAGACGTGTATGTAATGCAGCTGCATGTACCATGCTTGTTTTCTTTGATCCAAAACAAAGATTTATTAAAAAAAAAAATGCTGCAGTAAACTACAGTATGGTTTGTACTTAGTTTCCTTGTTGAGATTTCTCTGAATTTAAACATTTATTTTTTTATATTATTCTTTAGAGCCTTGGCATTATTTATTGAACACTACTTTAAGAATATCCTTTCTTATTATACTGCTAATTAAAACTGTGAAGGCTTTTTTGCTAGATATTACTGGGTATAGGGATTGTTTTTTCTGTTGAAACTATGAGTTTATGGAAGGTAAAATTAAAAAAAAATACAAAACTGGAAAGTTTACTACTAAGTTGCAGACTATTGCAATCTGTATGAAGAACCTGAACTGCCATGGCATGAGCAATCTTGAATCGTAGGATAAGAAGCAGAGATGTAACTCAAAGAAATATGATTTATCATCAGTTCATGAGAACTTCAGGCAGCTCATAAGGAATTCAAGAAATACCATTTACTATAATAAATGTCAAAAATTGTCTGCATTTGAAGAGAGAAAACTGGAAAAGCTAAGAGCTTGCCCCTTGGCAGTTAGAGTAGACTAGTCAGTCTGTTTCACTGTAAGATATGAAGGGTCTGATGCCTTATTTTTATAACTTCTGTTTTCCTTGGATAAAACCTTCTGTTTCTCGTTTGGAAGAGGTGACTTAATTTTAACTGCTGTCATCCTTCCACAGAAATACCGATACAATGTAATTACAAATGGGAAAATCCTTTTGCTTTCTCTCAGGTGATCTGCCTGAGCTTTGAGGTAGAACTAGGTAAAGTGGTTGTGGCTGACATACCTGATTGAGGTTCATGACCTTGCGTTGGTTATTCAGGAGGTGTTACTGTGATAACTTGGTGTTGCCTTCTAAGGAGCTTTTTAGCCCCCGACTCCTACATTTGTACTGAGAGAATTGCTTAGGTGCATCTGCTGTGGCATAGTTTTCTTCCAGACCTATGCTGCTTTTTGGTTGTCTGTGTAATATCTTTATGCCACCCTTTTCGACTTCTGTTCAGTTGCTTTCCAGCAGTATAACTTCAACTGACGTTTTTTCAGAATTTTCATATTAAGTAGAAGCAGTTCATAACTTTGCTACATTACAGTCTAAAAGAGTAGCAGATAAAGTTTAACTATTCAGAAGTCAGTGTCACACACTAAATGTGCTGCCCAAGTCCAGAAAAAAGGAATCTAGGATTAATATAAGGAAAATAATTTCTTTTGAAATTTCCTTTTAACTGCATTGTTTTTATTTCCTTTTTGGCAAATTGACTGCTGTCCTCTGGAATAATTGACATGCATGAAAAATGTAGGTTGGTTTGTAGATAGAGGTGAGAACCTGCAAAGCCTACCGCATAAACAAATCTAGAGCTACAGTAGATGTGCACAACTATTTTTGTGCAGGCTTTGTCTTAGTCTCTGGATTTTTGTCAAACGCTGTTCACATTAAGGATTTTCCCTCTCCAGGTAAGTAAGTGCTAGCAGCTTTTTTTAAATCATCTGTTTTGCAAACACAAGTGAGTGTACTCTGAATCGCTTTTGCTTTTGTTTTGTTGCTTTAGATTTTTTTTTTTGTGTAAAGTAAAATAAAGCAGATATAGAAGTTGCTAACTTCCTTTTGGATTTTGAATATGTTGATTAAAATATTTGGTTTAATATTCAGCCTTTTTCTTGGGCTGAAACAAAGCTGGAAATGTAGATCCTTTTTAAAATTTTTTTTTTTAGGTACTTCAATACAAGTGATAACAACCTACTGTACTGGGGCCTTGATTATCCACCTCTTACTGCCTATCACAGTTTTCTGTGTGCTTACATGTAAGTTCATTATTGTAAATACTTACTTCTGTGGAGAATGCAAAACGCAAAATTCACCTCTTTTTTTTTCTTTTCTTTTTTTTTTTTTTTTTTTTCCCCCCCCCTCCCCTTTCCTTTCTCTCCTGAGGAGAGAAACTAGTAGCTAAAAACTACCCATCTGGGCAGCTGATGAAATTGAAAGTATTGTTTGCTACTTTAAAGCTAAGGAATAGATTTTATGGGTATCCCTATTCCTTAACACTAATACTGCTGTTTTTCTGTCTTGTAATTGTTGCAAAGGGGACTGAAGGGTTACATTCCTCTCTTTGCCAGGTCCTTAATTTTTAGCAGATTTAGATGGGACTTAGATTTTTAGCTTTCCATATAAGCCACTGTTGGATCAGTGATGCACAGAGAAAAGTGCTGTAGGAATTGGGTGCATCGCATGGGAAACCTCTCTTGTATTGGGAGCCCAAGTGACATTTGATGACTGGATATCATGTAAATAGAATTCTGTTATTGGAATACTTTTTCCACAAGGGCTTTACTGCTGTTGGAATGAGACTTATGGAATAAGAATGTAGGTTAAAGTGCACAGGCACAGTTATGTGGGGCATCTATGTGAACTGTAAATGGTTTATATTTAATACTTAAGTATGAAAAGTATTTACAATTGTTTTTTTAAAAGTCAGTGGAACTAGACTGAAGGTGGTTATCTTGTCCTAATAAATATTGTATTCCATTTTTACTGTTTTCAAAGATATTTTTTTTTTTAATTGTGAAATAGCAGCTAAAGTCTATAGTGTAAACTGATCTAGTGGTGAGGAAAATCTTTCATTGATCACTATTGCTCTTTGAAATATTTCTTCTCATTCATCTTAATTCTTGGAATATGCTCCTGTGCATATCATCTTTATTGCTGAAAGGAGTGTAAAGGGAAATGAGAACTGTCTACATTTTGATGTGTCTGTACTTTGTTTTACAGTGCAAAGTTAATAAATCCTGATTGGATTGCTCTGCACACATCTCGGGGGTATGAGAGTCAGCCACATAAGTTATTTATGCGTACAACAGGTAGGAAAATTATATTTCCTTAGGATGATTTGTCTCGCTTACTAATTTAGCATGTTTAATATCATGCAGCTTCTCTGTCTTAACCAGTTTATTCTCAGTTCTTTGACTTGGGTGGCGTTGCAAGTCTATTTGTGAACCAGACTCGTGTGTTCTTTTCTCTTCTGCCATCACTTCTGAAGCTGATAAATATAAAATATACAAACAAGTTTTCAACCCAATTGATTCAATAAAAACTCTAAAACAAAGCTACTTTTTTTTTTTGTAGCATAGACCCATTTTTGAATTTTAAAAATAGTATTGTTGTTTTCCCTTCCATTCTGATAAATATGCTTTTCATTTTCAACTTAGGTTGGGTTTTATTGTAAAATTATTTTGCATGTAGGCTGGCATTCACTGACTTAACAGCCTCTTGAGGTCTCAGAGATCTTTATTATGAGCTGTATACTTTATCTGAAAGGGAGAGATACCTGATACTTTTAAAGATGTCACTTTTCTTTCAAACGGTCACCACTTTCTAGAGACAAACTTCTGTTAACAAGAAAGTAAAAACATATTTTACCACTTTCATCCTAAATTTCATTTTCCTGCAGTCACTCTTCTGACTGATTATTTTGAACTGCCTTTACAAAGAAAAGGATAAAACAAGTGCAAAAAAAAATTTGTAGATAACTTAATTTGGTAGCTGTATCAGTAGGACAGCAAACAATGTGGCCAGTGAGCTCTTGTTCTCTAAGCAGTGGCAGATGCCATATTATCCTATTACTATTTTCTTTCATTTTAAATCTGTCTTTTGCTTTGCATAATACTGGAGTTCCACAATATGCTTTCTGATTGCAACAGCAGAATTTGTTGTTCATCAATAGCTTTTCTGTACTTCACAAACCTCTCAGTCTGGTCTCTAGTAATTGATTGAATTGAAAAAAAAAAAAAGAATCACTAGAACTTAATTACCCTTGAAATGGTCTTTATTAATTTTGAAATCAACTCACTTGACAAACCACTGATGGATCTAGGAGAACTGATAAACACTTTATAACAATAGCCATTAGAAGAATGCATTAAAATAATTCAGAATGGTCAATGTCAGCTGTTGGTATTACCTTTATTTTAAGTGTCAGTGTATTTGTTTTGCTAATGCCTTGGCTATATTTGTTTAGTTGTGGCGTAAGCCTGCAAAACAATTAATCACTGAATAACTGGTATCTTTAAACATTCTCTTCCAAAGCCCGTGACTAAAAAGAGGCAAAGTGTACTTTCCCTCTTGGAATAATTGCACATTTTCTGAAACTGGTTTATAGAAATAATCTGAAATTTTTCTCATGCTCTTAAGACAACACTCAAGAAGAATTCACCTGGTGGTTAAGCATGAGCAGTTGACATAATTCTAGGCAGGTGAACCTGCTGGTTCTGTTTTCTTGTCAACCCCCTTACATATATTTGCTGTAGGTAGATGATCAAAGCCAAATAACTAGTTTTAGTCTATTTATCCACATTACTAGTAATTCACACAGATACATTGGAGATTGTTATAATCTAGAGGTTTTTAATTGTGTCTCCAGACTATCTGTTCCATCAAACAACTTGACTGGATCTGGTTGTAGTTGATTTCTTTTGAGAATTAAGAATGCCTTCTCTTATTTCGGCATGTGAGGAACTAGAGTGTGCTCCCTTATTGACTGAGGCTGTGCCAGAAGCTAAAACAGCTGAACACATGGAAGCAGCAGCTTTTGGACATCAGAAATGATAGCGTTAGAAACATTAACAAGATCAAATTCTGTAGACCTATTTCTTTTTGTCCTTTGAAGTGGAACTACCCAGCTTATTCTAATGAAGAACTTTCTGATATTTTAATGTTTATTTGCCTATATTTTTTCCTTGTCTTTCCCAAAACAATTGAAAAAAATTAGCTTTGGTGTAACTGCCGAACCTGGACTATCTTTAAAACAATGAAACATACTGTAACGCAATGTAAGACAATAAAAAAGCATATTCAGCTGAAACTATAGTCACATGACTTTTGAACTTCAGTTGAATTGAATGATGAAAGTGAAGTTTTCAGCGAGGATACAGATGCAAGCCCCACATTCAAAAGGTGGCAACTAGTCTCACCCCAACACTGTGTAGTTATTATCATCTGAGTTGGTTTTTTTTTACACCAAATACAACCAAGATGTGGAGCATTAAGAAGCAGAGTCAAAGATTCACAGTCCAGATGAAAATACACAACTTGAATAGCATTAAGATGAGGTATGTGGGAGGATTCTAATGTAAAGTTAATCTTTATTTTTCAGTGTTTGTTGCTGATTTGCTGGTTTATATTCCTGCAGTTATTTTATATTGTTTTTCCTTGAAAGAAACATCTACTAAAAAGAAGGCAAGTATCTGGTGTGTGTGTAAATTAAAAAACAAAGAAAACATACTGTTAAAACAGGGTAGAAATGTAACAGTATGTAAAAGAGTTAATTAAAATATAGAACACAGCAATGGCTTCAATTGATGTAAAACCGATGACAATCAGTGTATCTTGTATTGAGGGCTTTTCAGTTAGAAAAAAAAAAAAGCCATTAACTTAATCTTACAGCAATTATTTTAGTGCTTTCAGTAACAATAACAAGATGCTCTGAAGTTTAGTAGCCATGAACTCCTGAATTATATTTCTTTCTGAATTTATTGCTTAGGTAGTAAAACCAAGATTTGTGCTGTGATATGGGGGAATCTAGGAACTGCTTTGTCTTGCACACTCCTTATGGTAGAACCAATACATTTTGGAATAATAAGTCTTCTGATTTTTGGAGTGGTTCCAATGTTTAAGACGGGTGTGGGTGATCTCTGAGCTGGTTGGCAAAGGGTGGGCTGGTCTCCCTTCAGTATTTTCTTATTTATGGAAAATCTTTATCCTTTTTTATTCCTCAAAATATTACTATAGATGATGACTATATATACTGAAGAAGATTCCTATATATAGCATGCACCATGGAGGGGCAAATTTTTGTACTGGAGAAGTAGTATAAGCTCCTCTGTCTTATGTCTAACTTAGAAGTAATTATTTTCCCGTCCTTTTTTGATCCTTTTTTCCAGGTTTCCAGTGCTCTCTGTATACTGCTTTATCCAGGCCTCATTCTTATTGACCATGGGCACTTCCAGTATCCTTGTTCTGCAGTGAAATGAATTTCCATTTACGAAGTAACACTGTTCTTTAGCACTTGTCTTTAGCTGGGAAGAGGGTTACCTTTGTATATGAAGAAAACTGTAAGTCTGAAATATGTTGGAGATAAATAGTTGATATTGGGACAAATCAATCCAAATGTGAATAGCATTCTTCCATGCCTCAAGCTTGTGTCTCTGTCAGTGACCTATTGCAGAAAACGTCAATGGTACTATGATAGTGAAAAGAATGATGGCTTGTGCTCCTGTGACTTGTGTTTGGAAAGAGATTCACCTTAGATCTTCCTAGATGGCAGAGCAGTGTGTCAAGTGTAGTTGTGTAAAATGTTCAGTTCTATAAAATGTGCCATTCTGTTTTGCCTTTACAATTACTTGAGACTGGATTAACTTCACTTAATGCCTAACCATTTAAAAGCTAGGCATCTAATACGAGTTAGGCCGTCAGAGCTAACTAGTCAATATTGGTGACAGACACCTTCACAGGTGGGTCTTTTTTAATAAGATCTCTGGTTTTTTTGCACATGGACAAGCAAATGCTATTAGCTGACTACTCCAGGCTATGGTACTCAGTGCTGTCGAGCTAGAGGGACACCATCCTGCAGTTGTAATAAAGGTAGATATTTAAATATTCCAAGGAGATACTGAATCTCAGCATCTACTACTAAATCAAGTTTTGACAATCAAATAGTTTACTAATTTGTGGTTTTCTTCCAAGAGAGGGCATGGTGAACTTGAAGATGATCTATCTTAGAAAGCAGATTTTGAAGGAAAAAAATTCATAATGCTATGGGATATCTGAGTTACAGTTCAGGAATTCTGAAATTCTACTTTTGCCCTGACTCTTTAACGATGTAGATCATCTGGAGACATCACTTACCAGAATGGGAATGGGAATGAATGCAGGTCATTTTAGGCGAGAGAAGCTGGTGGTCAGAAGGCGGCACAGGGTCACAATTTTCTAATATGTAAAAGATGTACAAAGAGGAAGGCAATAATCTGTTCTGTGTCTTGTGTTGGATAGGGCAAGAAGTAACGGCCCTAAGCTACCACAGGGAAGGTTTGTGTTTTTTAAATACATGGAAAAATCTTTGGAACCATAGTTACAGTGAAATGCTGGAATAGATTGTCTGTGGATGTTGTGGAATCTGCAGCATCAAGATCTTTAAGAAAAGGTTCAGCAAACCTCATGTCAGGAATGACACAGGTGCAGCAGACACTGTGTTGAAGCAGACAGATGTTCTGCATTGTGTCCTGTGGTCTCTTCCAGCCCTGTGACTCTTACGTGAATAACTTTCACTATTTGTGACCAGCTGCTGACAAGTCAATAGATTTACTTAACCTTAACTGCTGCTGCATGTCTCTGCAAGATCACAGCCTTTTGGTATAACAATTTGTTGATGAGATTTCAAATATACATGGTGATTTTGAGTGGGAAATTTGAGTGGGCTGAAAACAACGTAGACAATCTGAATGTGTTATTACAGCTATTTATATTGACAAAGAGAAAACAAAATATTGTGAGATTTCTGACAATACAAGTATCTTTTACTTGCTTTCTCTCATTGTGTAAAAATAACAGTAAAAGACAAAGCTAATCTTTTATTGCAATTTAATAGTAAGTGTAGCTTAGTCTCTTCAAACTGTACTGAGCTTGGGAACCTGTTCTCAAAGTCATAAGGAAGTAACGTTGCTTTTAGTAACTATTACTCATTGTTTGTACAGTATTAGCAGCTAAGGGAACTGGTCATGGATGAGGGTGCATTGCGAGTATAATATAATCACAAAAACCTCAGGAGTCCTTGAACTAAATAATACATAATTTGAATACTGACGTATTTGATTATTCTGCACATATCTTTTGGGAGCTGGGAGGAGAGACTCTTGAAAGGTTTATCCTTAATCATGTAAATACCAAGAAAAAAATATTTACCCTGATGCGTCTTACCAAGTAGTGTTACTGTCACCAAAAGCTTGGTTGACTGAGTATACGTTACGTGTATAATTAACACACACATGCACAATTTGTCCTCATTTTTGCCTGTGCAAGGTTTGAATCAAGCCTTGGAAATAGAAAAATTACACTTTAAATAGAAGTAAAATTATTTCTGTCTGTGAACAAAATAGTCACAACTGGCAATGTGATTTTAAAACTAACTTGGAAAAACTTATTTTGCATGCTGTTTTATGCTTGTCCCTCAGGGCATTCATTACTGACTTCCAGTACTATGATGTGTATCTTGTCCTTGACATAAAAAAACATATACAACTCAGTGAGCCTTGGCTTTGCCTTGTGGGGTGTAATTTATTTGTCTTATGACTGGGACCTTTTGGGGTCGGCAGCATTTTGCTTGGCCTTAAATTATAAGCAAATGGAACTCTACCATTCTCTGCCCTTTTTTTGCTATTTACTTGGAAAGTGCTTCAAGAAGGGACTGAAAGGAAAGGGGTAAGTGACTTTAGACTGTTTTATCTTTCTCAAGAATATGCCAGGCAGCCTGGCATTGAGAATGTGATTCTCCTTATTTGCATGTGGTCATTTCTGAATTAATTTCTAGTGGAAGGTACTTACCTTGTTGTAATATATTCCTCTCATGCGAAATAAACATTTCTTGTTGAGATCTACGTTAAGTATTTCCACTGAACAAATAGCAAAATCTGTGAAGCTGTCCTTTCTTAGCACTCTTCAGTCTGTAAGCTAAATTAAATATGGGCTACAGTGGGCAACCAGATTAGATTGACAGCTCTGTGGTTCTCATGGAGTTCTCGCTACTCTGGGGATGATGAACTTTCTGTGGTACTGGTAGCCCTTTCTGTTTAGATTTGTTACCTTCAGTTCTGTATCCCTTTTAAAAAACGGTTTATGCTATAAACTAAGAACTGACTTTTGTTACCAATAGTTGGATTTATCTTTTCTGATGTAAGCTTTTCTCTTGATTGCAGGTTAGTATTGTTAACTAAAATAGCAGGGACAGTGGTGGTTTGCTTTGCTGTCTGCTGGCTCCCGTTCTGCACCGACATGGAACAAATCATGCAAGTACTCAGAAGACTCTTGCCCATTGACCTCTTTCCCATTGACCGAGGCTTGTTTGAGGCATGCATGTTTTCTTCTCCCCCACCCCGCTGTAAATGTTCTGTATTCTTAGATCCCTTGAGAAACCTTCATCGTGACCTTTAGGGATTTCATGTGGGAGACACACCACAGAACTAGTAATTTGAGATGGCTTCTTCAGCAGTCATTTCTTGCCAGTTATTTAATCCAGTATTTAACCCCAGCTCAGCTGGCATCTTCCAGGATATTATATGAGTAGACAACACTTATCCCATCATCAAACCCATACTTCAATCCATACATTTTTCCATTGAAATAGATTCCATAGTAATTGACAGTGTCAGAAGATGTAACTTTAAAAGTTAACAGCTTCAGTCTCTGTCTTTGGTTCTGCTCAGCTTTTTTCAACAAGATTAATTATTTTTAAAAAATTTTAAAAATAGTGTTTTGGATGCATCCTAGAACTTCCTTTTTGACCCACCTTGTATTTTCAGTGCAAGTTTCCACAATATTTTCCAGAAGTTTTGGGACAGTTCTGCTTTTACTTTTCCTTAGGCTATCAACATTCGCATGCTGCAAGGTGCTGAGTACAGTAGCCTTAATCCAGTAAAGCAATTACTCATTTACCTAATGCTAAAGCCACAGGAGCCTCGCTGATAAAAGAAAGGGTACTCACTTCCCAAGTAACAGTGAGTTGTTGTTGTTTTGCTTAATTAGGGCATGAGTCTTACTATTACTTTTAAAAGCAAATTCTCATCTTCAAGTTTAACCAGTAAAATGAAGCTTTGAATTTCCAAGTTTTGATGTCACAGGGATTTAAGCAAATGCTTTCATGGTTTGATTCATCTTAAATTGTCTTTTAATCTTCTTTAGATATAAATAATACCACGACTGGCACTTTTTTCTTCAAACGTTAATGCTGATGTACCAAAGGCAGCATTTTATTTAGGCAGCAGTATGGAAGTGTTCTCAGTGTATTCTCTGCTAGTTTATTAAAAAATAACAGCAACAAAAAACCCCAAACAACAACAAAACCCAAAAAACATACCACCCCACCTCCAAACATAACCCCGACAAAAGACACCCCCCTCCAGTGACCCTATTCCTTGGGAATTATCTGGAATTTATAAATAAATAGTTTTGGTCACCACACTTTTTATCCAGCACGAAGTTTAAAAATGAGATCTGTAAATGACAATAACCAATGAGTCCAAAAGAGCTTAAGGATTTTAGTCTAATATTAGCCCAAATATTTTCTGAGTTGATCAGGGGAGTGACTTGCTGGATGCTAATCTAGATAAAATGCGAAATTGTCCACGTAAGCAATGCGCAGTAAATTTATACTGGGGTGCGTGTAACAGGTTCTTTGAATAGGTTCCCATTTACAGAAGCAGTAACAAATGCTGATGGTTGTAAAATCGTATTGGCTATTAAGTAGGCGTCCTGTGCGTTTGCTGGTGCTGCCAAACCCTCTGTTCACTTGTAATCCTCAGCAGATTTGAAGTGCATATTCTGTATTGCTGGTGAGCATATGAGGAAGATGGCTCAGTTGTTGGTGCTAGTAGCTTTCTTGCTGTTATGTCTACACAGCTGTGATTCAAGCAGCTGTTTAGGGATGAGTTTCATGAGCATGATAGCTGTAGTTACAAATTTAATTTTGAAAGTGATCCTAGCACAACTGCTAATGTCTTTAGACTTCTTGATTTATTAGAGGTTAACTCTGTCATTGCTAGCAAGCAGTAAGCACAGCTAAATACATTCAGGTATGTAATGAAATGTGACAGTATACAGGATGTCTTTACATTTGAAAAAAAGATTCATATATGCCAGTGTTTAATCAGGGACAGATAGTTTCCCAGCCTTATTTTCACAAAATGTGTGATCTCATGAGTTAAGAAATAGTCTCTTGTGCTGAAGAACTATTTCTTAGTTATTTTAGAACATGTTTTAATTGAGTCTCTTGAAACTTTCTGGTTTTGAAGATCAGAATAATTTAAAGTACATCAAAGAATCTGATGTATATCTGCAAGTGACTTTTTGCAGCATCACGGTAAAAACCCTACCTTCCAAGCCCTGTTGTTGTCACAAACATAAGTTTAAATTGATGTAATTATCACTAGTTACCTTTTTTTTTTCCTTCCAGGATAAAGTAGCCAATATTTGGTGCAGTCTAAGTGTCCTTATAAAGATAAAGAATATAGTATCACCTCAAACTCAACTAAAACTCAGGTAAGACATAACTGAAGTGCTTTAGGTAGTTTTTTATTTGCATTATTTTTTGCAAAATGAGTAATTTTTGTCAGAGTTCACAATTCTGTTTTTTGAGTAAGTGAACAATTCAAGTCTAGGTCTACAGGGTCTACGTTAATGGAAATGCTTTATTCCTTTTTCAAAAGCACTTACGTCAGTGAAGACCGCCCAGTGCTCTTCTCTTGTGATTGAGTCTCCTTGAGTGATTTTGTACTTCTGAATATTACAATTGAATTCCTAACTTACATAGTTTTCAAAAGTTATTATATGGTATCATGGATGTAGTTACTCACGTATTAAAACTGTTTTTCTTACAAAATTGTTTAGTTTTGCTGTAACATTCCTGAGCCTGCTTCCTACTTGTATAAAACTAACCGTCCAGCCTTCTCTCCGAGGATTTAAATTTGCTTTGGTGAGTGTATGTTTTTAATGGCTCCTTGTTTCATATCCAGCACTGGTGTGTGACCAACAGTTCTCCTTACAGTTGCTGCAATGTGCAGAAGTGCGTGTACCATTAAATGCCGTTCTGTTTCTGCTGAAGAGGTTGGTTAAAAAGGGTATTGCTATCTCATGGCCAGGGGCGTCTGATTGGTCTTTTAAATCCAGACTTTTTTCCTTAGCCTCAATTTTCTTTATTTAATGCTGTATTTTTATTATCTTCCTCTGAAGAGTCTTTAGAAGATTCCGTACACATTAAAGCCTCACATAGAGTTGGAATTTCTCCTCTTTCTGTTTAGCTTCCAAAGTGCTAGTTTTTCTTACTGCATTGGCTGCAAAATTCAATAAAAAAGCCCCGAGATGGGCATTGTAAGCTCATTAGCAGTTTGAAAAGAAAATGATACTATTTTCCCAAATGTTTGCCTTTTCTTAGTCATATTATATCATTGAATTTAAGCATTTCAACATGACTTGCAAAACTAATTTAAGCACGTTAACATGGAAAAATCGGTTTTCCTTGAAATCAAAATTATATGGAGCTGGTCCTAAGGTTTCAAGAGTTACAAGAAAATTTCTATTTTTAATTTTATGTGAGTACTGTTTGAGAGTTTATTGCAACATTGTCCAAAACTAACATTTATCCTTTCTAAGAATTGGTTTATATTTTACAGTGTGTTTTTATTTGGTGGGGGAAAAAAGACAGTTTGTTTACTTCGATGTATTGGCTGTTCATGATGATGAGCAAAATTTTGTGTCAAAAAGGTGGGTAGTTCTCACCGTGACTGAACTTTGCTAGTGCTTATGTATGTGAATATTGTGTTTACTTGGTGGGGATACTCTTGTCAGTAAAGCTAAGCAAGAGTGAGGGCTCTTTATATGAAGTGCTTTCTGAATAATTCTGGTTAAATTTTCAAACAATGTATATTTTAGTATTTATAGGTGGTTACAGAAGCAGCTCTATGTACTTGTAAATTGCACTGGAGTAAATGTAGCAGCTAATTAGAAAAATCAGATCATTTAGCTCATACATTCATGTAAAGTTTATGCCAGCAGAGAAACTAAAACGGTGCTTGGCATTGCAGTCACATATACTAATATATTTCTGATTTCCTTTTCTAAGGTTAGTTGTGCATTGTCATTTTTCCTGTTCTCCTTTCAAGTACATGAAAAATCTATTCTTCTAGTGTCAGTGTAAGTAAATTATTTTTCTGTGGGTATACTTCAGACTTCTTTTCCTCATCTTGTTACTGCATGCTGCTTTCTCACTTACAAATATATCTGATTTTAAAAACTCTACGTGGGGTTGGTTAAGGCAACGCTGCCATGGACAGCAGAGACTTGTACTTAGCTGCCCAGCAAGGCTGGAGCACAGCGGTAAGTTGAACTGGGCGATTGATACCTCACTATCAGCGTCGGTAAAGGGGCCTTCTCTCCCATTGTCATTAAGATAATGTTTTTCCCATCCCCTGCCCCAAAGGAGGTGAGGGCAGCAGGGACAGTCGGCAGCTTTGCTCGTTGGCGTGGATGTCCTAGGAGTGCCTGAAAGTAATGTTTGATAAAGGAGGACGGGGAGAGGCAGCCCTCTTAACACTTCTGGTTCATGCCTGACAGGAAGGCTAAGCTGCTGGTTAGAGAACTCCTGTTCTCGCTATAGGCGGTTGTCTAGAAGTTACAGGTGCTCCTCGAAGCCAGCGAGAAGCCTTGCACAGGGCACTAACCCGGCTGTCTGCGTGCCAGTGGCGCGCACCGTGAGCGTTCTGCTGAGCGCCTCTCCTGCGCACAGCCCTGTGCAGGGCAGAGTCTTTGCACGTTGGGGTTCAGTGGGGTGTAAGGCGGAGCAGGGTGCCCCAGCAGAGGATGCAGCGCTTTGGGCGCTGCCTGTTCCTGGACTTTCTGAGCCCGTGTCACTGGGGCGTAGAGCTCTGCCCTGCCTCCCAGATGTGGGAGTGCAGCATCCATGGGAAAGATTGAGGATGAAGTGCTGTCACCTCAGTGTTTGCATATCTGTTTTTCCTCTCTTCATTCTAGACCAGTCTGCTTAATCATAAATGAAATCCCTTTTATGGCTACGTGGTTTTTACTTGTATCAACTTTCAGGTGAGTTGGACAGTATTAACATTATTCTAAAACAGCATTCTTCCCCAATTCTAGTAAGTATAAAAGTATTCTTTTTCCTCTTCTTTTTACATTCTTTGAAATACAACTTGGAATGTGCACTCACTTCTGTGGGTAATTCTGTTTTAACAGTATGTTGCCTCTTCTGCTGAAAGACGGCCTGCTGCTGGCTTTCCTGTCAGCCTGTGTGGCTTCCTTTTCCATATTTGAGAAGACTTCAGCAGAGGACCTGCAGCTGAAACCATTCTCCCTTTCCCTGAAGGGATATGTTTCTTGGTTTAAGTCATTTCCAAAGATTGTCAGGAGTCTGGTAAGCAATTTTAATTCCTATAACTCTTAGTTGCAGCTCTTCATGGTAATGAAGTACTTGCACAAACCAGTTTTATGTCCGTAACTGTGTATAAAGCCCCAAACAGGGAAAGCGACGCTATCTCAGTGTAAAGGTGTGCTATAATTTTTTTCTGCAATGTCATCTATGTATAGATTGAAGAATACAGAGCACCCAAGTAATGAAAGTAACAGCTTACTCACTTGAGGTGTCAAATCATCATTAGCTGATATATCATTCCTTATCTTACAGTTTCTTCTTTCCATAACCCTGATGGGCGTCCTGTCTGTAATGAGCGCTGCAGTGCATCCTCCACAGAGGTTACCGGATTTATTCCCTCTATCCGTGTCCATTATTTCTTGCTTACACTTTCTATTATTTTTGGTGTATTTTAATGTTGTTATACTCTGGGACTCAAAGAATAGTAGAAGTCAGAAGAAAATCAGTTAATCAGCCCGTAAAGATCAAGGACTAAACTGTGAAAGGACAGAGTATTTTCAGTGAATGGTGTCTGGCATTGCAGGTAAACCTCTTTGTGATGTAATACAGTTCCTGTAACCTAATGAAAATCAGGAAACACATTATGCATATTTAAACACAAAATAATCCAAGACTGTTTTAAAGGAGAAGTATTTTGAAGAGCACTTGGAAATGTGATTTGGTGTGTTTTCTTCGGAAGTATACTACTTTTTGTTACCATTTGTAAACTTAAAATACCTAATAAAGGACCAAATTTTGAATTAATGCTAAAATATCCGGCTGTATTAGCAAAACGGCAAACTATTTTGTTAGCATTAAGTTTACACATTTCCCAGCATAAAAAGCATAAGCAAGTGAACTAGTGTGGGTTAAATAGCAACTCTTGACTGGTAGTCCTTAAGTTGTCTTGCTGAATTGTTTTATGACATAAACTTGTGTAGTCAGTCACTGTCCTCCATCATTGTTTCATATAGCACACTGCAGTTCATCCAGGCTGTTGCGCAAGGCTGTGTGTCCGTGTGAGGAACACTCCGGACGCTGTGATCAAAGCAGAGCATTTGGTTCTTCAGCTAATGTCGTAGGGAAGAAAACGCAACCTTCCCGCAGTGTCCTGGAGATCTGTATGCTCAGCCACAAGATGGACCCAAGTCCTGTAGCAGCTTCAGTTCACCCCCAGGGTTTTGGTTTTCTGGTATGGTAATATGTGTTATTTTCCACACTGCCATACTTTCAGAATGCTGGAGAATCGCGTCAGCCACAGAGATGCACCAGAGTGAGTGCTGGGTGCAGAAGGAGAGGCTGTGACATTTGGAAAGGGGGAGGTTCTTGTGCATGCGGCGGGTTGCAGTACGTTTCTTCCTTTGCTGTAGATCAGCAGCTATGGTTTGGTTTTAACACTAGTGTAGTCTCGTGACTCTCAACAACTGTTGTAGCAGGACTGAGAAGCCAAAAAACCTTGGTTCTACTGAAATAATAGCTGAGGTACTGCAGTGCAGGTACTAGGCTCTTCAAAAAAAGAAAAAAAAAAAAAAAAAGGAAAAAACCCACAATAAAACACACCCCTTATTGCATAGTAATTTGCAGATGTAAACTGAACTAAACTGCAGTTTCTCCCTCTGCACAGTACAGCATCCACTACCAATAGTTCAGTTCATTCCAAATTGATGGAATAATTATATACATAACAAAGCATGTAGTAAGAAAATAAATCATAAAGCAATTCATGGTAGTATAGTTTAATTAGGAGTCAGTCTATCCTTTTTCTTAATTCTGCTCTGACACTATATATATACACACACACACATACATATATTAAAAAAAGCAAACCCATCCTTGTTTAAAGGCTTCTCCCCTGACCTCGCTGCACTCTGCCACATACCAAACTGTCATTGACATTAGCACGTTCTGGGGCTGTCTCTGCAGCATCGGTGGTGAGTGTGTGAATCAGCTGTTCTGTGAACTTCCAACTGTGTGAGTTATGAATACTGTAAATGAAGTGTCTACAAGCTGAGTGTATTTATTCAGTTTTTCCAGCTTTATTTGTTGTGGAAAAAGTAACCTCAGCCAACATTATACCCACGGCAGCTGAGCCAAAATAAAAAAGGTGCTCTTGCGTAGTAATTGTAATGTTACCGGCGGTTGAGTACAGTTTAGCAGTTTACCTACACTGTAATGGTTCACTATAAAGCAACAAATCTTAAATATTTTTGCAAGTATTTAGAATTTTTCTGAGGGTGTGCGTGCAAGAGCTCTGCTCACAGCATGGCCTTTCTTTTTAGGAGCGTAGGCTGAGTGGCACTGATGTGTATCAATAGGAATCTTTGTCTCCAGCGGCTGCAAAAGCTAAAAATCACAGCACTCCCTCCAAACACGGCTGGGTGGAAGACTGCCAAAAGTTCAGGCAGCTTGAAGAACGTCTACTTCCAATGAAACAACATGTGAAAGAGCAAATGAAGATGGAAGGAAGCAGAAGGGTTTCAGGTTCTAATTAGCCTGTTCTCTTGTGTTCATCACGAGATCATGGTGCAATCCTTCCCACCCATATAAAAACATTAGTTTTGCCTGTATCCCTTTTCTTTGTCCTTGAGGTGGCCTCCAGGGGTGATAAAGTGAGAGTCATACGATCCACCTGGGGTGGAACTGGAAATGGTTCTTAACAGACCCAGCTGTTTCTGAAAGGCAACAGCCTAGTACACCAGGAGGTCAAAGAAACAGTAAGTGCTTAAATAGCTACAGCATGTATGAGGAGTATTTGCAGCTGAATCTTAGTATATAACTTTGTATTTCCCAGAAAAATGATTAAATACCAAATTTCATGGTATTTAATAATTTCCATGGTGTAAGTTACTGCTGTAACTCATTGTCGTCCATCATCCCCTTACTGTTATTTTCTGTAAAAAATTTATTTTGTTCTTCTAAGACTGCATAGAACAGCTTGATTTAGAGTGGCATACAGTTCATTTACAGACTCTTTTCAGATCGATGATTATTTAATTTCCAGCTACAGAGGTTACAATCAGGTTATATAAACTATTGCTGGTTCAGGCTAACCTTCCACTACCATTCAAAGCAATCAGCTGGTGAATCTTACACATACAACAAAGAACCAACAGCACAGAAAGCTTAAATGAGAATGGTATAGAAATTAAAAAAGTAACTGACACAATTCCCTTCAAACAATTACTAACATTTTTTCCAATCAGACTGCACAGGTATTAAAGTGCAAAACCATTTTTATCAGTTAAAAAAAAAACCTCACAAAGCTTGCGTGTGTACATGTTTAACCACACACTGGAACACATTTATCATTTTGGTTCTCAGAATTTTCATTGTAAAAAATCAGTTTATCTGTTTAAGTAACAGTACTTTGCAGTGGTAGCAAGAAAGGATATTCAGTTCTGTGCATTTATGTTGAACTTTCTCTCTTGCGCGCTGAAGAAAAAAAAAAAAATTCATTCTAGTGCACTCTTTCAACAGGAGAGAGGCTGCACCTAACTCAGTCACCGATTTGAGACAAGAGTATTCACTAGGTTGGAGAGATGGTTCTGAGGATAATGAAAAAGGGAAGAAACTGTTTTATAGCAACTCTCCCCATATACCAAAACTAAGCTAAAAGGTGACCTACAAAGCAAATGTTATTAGAGCCCTGTGTTTTAACGCTGTGAGCTTGAAGCCGATACCTTTATACAGTGTGTCTTGGGGTGACTGTTGAGGAAACATCTTTGTAGATGACACATACGTCCCTAACCGTGGCAGCCAGAGACAGGGAAGGTGTCATTTGTAAACAACTTTAACACGTTCAGCACTCAGAATAATGTCTTGCACGCTAGAGCTTCCTCCTCCTTTTGGGCCCAATCAGCATTAGAAAAAGTTGTAAATTTTTAGGCAGGCTGTTGCAAAACTAGATGCGTTAATTTAAATCATGTTTTGCTAGCATTTGGGGGATGATGAATCGATTAAATGAGCGTGGATGCACACCCACACCCCCCCGGCAGGAAGCAGCCATTTCCCACCGGAGGCCTGGGATCCAAAGTTCATCTTTTAATCTGGTTTCTTCTCACCCAGTTCTTGGAGGGAGCATTATAGTGGGGTTTTTTTGGGTGTTTTTTTTTTTCTTTTTAAAGAAAAACAAGGCAGCATAATTATATATTTGCAGTAAGAACATACAGAAAATATAGTTTATTTTCCATGCAGCAGCAAACCTAAATCAGCATTTTGTACCCACGCTTGCATAAACCAACCATGATGTATTATTTACATTGAGATTATCTGGTTGTGCACATTGTTAAGTTTAAATAGATGCCAGAAATTTTATCTAGATGTGCACCTGCCTAGCGCAACGAGCAATCCCAAACTGGTATTTGCTGGGGAGATAGGTTTACAGTCATTTCTTCTCTCCTTTTAAGTACAGTCAAGCAGATGCAGAACTTTGGGTTGATGAGGAATGCATTTTTCACATAATGCCTGTATGGAGATAAGGAATGACTAAGATAAATAGCAATCAGACAACAGCGTCATCATTCATGTGATCTGTTCAGAATTATATGTCTGTCCTACGTCCAGTACTAGCCTCACTGCATAAAAAATACAGACTCACACACACATCCTAAGGCAATGCAGAGCAACAGACGGTCTCCCTTGAACTGCAGTAACATTTTAAGATGTTCTGAGGAAATGCTGTAGTTTTTATCTGTAGAAAAAGTTGAGAAATAATTGCTAAAAGATCATTTAGCTTTCACAACTATATTTTTTAAACAATAAGAAAGCAAAGGGCTTTACGGCGTTGGTCACACTTGGGAAGGGATAGAGAGAACCAGAAAAAGTAAATGTGTCTTTTTTTGGACATAAGGTGCAAACACAATATTCACTGATTAGACGATAGTCGAGACAGGAGTGCTCTCTGAGCTAACTTTGAATCGAAGCCTTGTAGTTGTGGTCAGTATGAGTTCAGCTGACGCTAATAAGCCAGGGTAAGACTTAAACTGCTTATTGTACCATAGAACGGTCACGCTCTGCATTCTCCAGGACTCACTCAGAAATTACGCTGAATGGTGAAAATGAGCTGCTAAACAGGATGCTAGCGCTGCTCCCCTGCACTGGTTTCTGTCCCTTGATTACTCTGTTCCCAGCCTGTGGTGTGATAGTTGGTTTGGAAGAAGTAAAGAGTACAAAGAATCTCTGGCATAAACAGCTAATAAGTATTAGGGTAACATTAGCTTGTGGACCAGCAGGGTTTTAAAGCTTTTTTTTTGCTACTAGGTTACTTGTGATTACAAAAATAAAATTTAACCTTCATTGAGAAGCACAATGCATGTGTCTGAGCTCACCCCTGCACTAACTCAGTTATACAGCTTGTAAAACCTGGAGATCTACTTTTCCGCATTCCTCGATTACAAGATTAGAATACTTTCACTTTCCAAAGGAAAGGTGTTCTCACACTGTACAGGGAATTCATATAATCTGCAGACATCCTCATCTTTAGAGACTTCTTTGTCTCAGCAGACTTTATGAAAGATACGAGCAGCCAGTTTTCTCATGCACAGGTAATATATGATGATAGACAAGGCCAGTCGCTAACTGGGCTTTTGCTTACAACACTGGAACAAAGATGAGTAGCCAAAGGAGGAAGAATTTAAAACCCTATAAAACATGGCTTGAGGTGTCTGTTAATACATTGTTTTATGCTTTCTGCTCTGGGAATGCTAAGAAAGTTGATGTGGTGGATTGATCAGCGGCGAGCCCCGTCTGAGGTGCACGTGCAGAGATGGAACAGGAGGGTGAGATGACCCTGGGGAGGCGGGCGGTTGGAAGTGGGCTGCTGCTGCTGCTGCTATTGCTATTTCAACCGGACCATCTGCCCTGCAGTCCACTGTCCTCTCCTGGAAAAGAGCTGGGCTGTTCCAGCTGGCTTGTACGGCCTGCCAGGAGTGAGCTGAGGAGTCTACCTATGCATTAATAACAGCGAAGAAGGGTGCACACAGCAGCTTTGCAGGAAAGCAAACCCTGAGCCCAGTGAAGTACCCCTGCCATCGATAGCATAGCAGGGCTGCAGGAGGCAGCCTCCTTGGTGAATTCCACGGCATCGGTTGTGGCATTTAAGAAGATATAATCTGAAGTACACAAATTTTCCTGTTTTCATTACGTGTATTACAGCTAAATTGCCATTCTTGAAACAACATCCAGTTAGAAACAGACAGCGTTGACGAGGAGAAATGCTATCAGATGTTTTAGAGTGGGACAGAGTTTCTACAGATTCAGTATGTCATTTTGCTTAACAAACCAGTAACGAGAAATACCACACGCAGAGTAACAACTGTTTCCCCATCAAGCTATTACAGTCTTGACTGCAGGCCTACATACTAGATCACTCTGCCAATGTTTTAAAATCAAGTACCTCAGTCCTTCTGATCCTACTACCCGTACGTGGCAGCTGGAGAAGCCACACAGCAGACCAAGGGGCTACTTACCTCAGTCAAGGAGCGACTTCAGGAAGGCAGAGCTACTGGCAGTCTGGACATACTCTGTGGAGGAGGAAAACCAGTTTTGATAAACACAACAATGGTGTTATTACAGAATTTATGAAAATCCCCACACAAATATGAGTTAAATAAGTTACTGCGGTGGTTAACAGAACCCCTTTTACTTCATACAGTTACTGTGTCTCAACAGTTATTTAGGAGATTGCCTTAATTACTTGTGAGTGTATGCACATATGCTGTATCATTACCAATGATGACAAAGCAGAACAGAATGTGTTACGAGTATTAGAAGCTGGTCCTTCTTTTTTGCTATTAATAATAAGAGAATAAATAAAAATCCATAAGGACCGTATCAGCAGACCTGTATCAAAGATTGCATGAGAGGAACAACCATCCCTTGGGTCCTCTGAGGGGATGCCAAAAAGAGAGGCAACCACACCTGAGCTCCTTACTCAAGGAGGGCAGGGTCAGGGTGAAGGGCTGAGCAGATGGCTGGAAGAAGTGGAGGAAAAGTGTGCGAGGGTAGAAAGGAACTCAGGGAATGAGAACATACGGGGAAGGGTCTGGAAGCAGGTGCATCTGAGTGCCAAGATTTCGGAATGGCTTTCTGCAGCAGATGATCAGCTCTGGTCTCAGTACCCTTCGTGTCTGCTGATGGTTCATACTGCATTTTGATTCCACCACCACAAAAGGGTGAAAGGAATTCAGAATTATTTGCTTTATGTTAAACATACTGAGAACAACAAACAGATAGTTACAGCGGCTTATAGCTAAAAAGACTCCTACTATGAGGAAAGGGGCTGCATATAAACCTAGTTGGAGAGAGGCATCAGAGCCACTGAAGACACGGGTGGTGGTGGGGAAGATTCCCCTCAGTTCCTCAGTTCTCCTCATGTGGCATGCTGTGATTTCTCCGGTGTCACACGCTTCCTATATGGGACGTGACGCAGGAGACCTGCCTGTGGATCTGACATGAGGTGCCAGTGACATTGCCTGGAGCTGGCCCAGACCGAGCCAGAAATTCTGTCCTAAGCTAAGTCTCATAAGATTACTCCATAAAAAAGGCATCCAATTCAACTTTGCCTCAGGTACAACTTTTCCGCATTGTACCTAATAAACACCACTTGTTTACACAAATTATCATAAAAAAAATACCACTAACTATTGCTTAAAATAGGAAACTGTGCAGTCTTGCGGGACAAGTAACAGAAAAAGACTGAGATTTAATTACAAGTTGGTTTCTTTGTGCTAAATGTAACTTCCTAATTCAGTCTTTATGAACCCTTTAATCACTGATTGCAGCATTCTGACTCTGCAGTACTTAAAGAACCCATACATGCCAGAGCAACCATGCCAAGATCTGCACTCCACTCTGAGAAGCTGTCTTAAAAAATGTAAGCTGCCCAGATTCATGTAAAAAAGTCATTAACTCAGCTTTCTTTCCAAACATATACCATGATAGCACATTTTGACAAAACAGCCTTATTTATAGCAATATTTCTACAGATGGCATTAAGATTTAGATATTCAAGTAACCAAATAATACAATTTACTACTCATGTGCTCCAAAAACTTAGAATGCTTGTTGTAGCAGTTTAAGCTTTTTTTCTATGTGTGTGTGTGTGTTTGAGCTAATGAAGATAATGAGTTGCTCTTAAAAAACGCCAACAAAACAGACACCCCCCTCCCCCAAAACCCTCCTCTCTTGATATTTTTATATGCAGAACTCCTAAGTAAGTTAAACTACATAAAAGCAAAGAGAACATGAGCAAAACTTCTGGATGAAAATCTCTTGTGACCAGAGCAGCTGGGAAAGGAAGGCATCTGTGGAAGTGACCAGAAAGACATCTGGGCTGCAGCCGACTGCGGCACCAGCACTAGCTGGGTGCAGGACCAGCCTGCTCTCCTCATCAGCTGAGTGTTTCAGGGTCGCGTAGGGTAAGGCAGCAGCTAGAGAGTCACCAGAAACCTCACCCCTGCGCGGGTGGCTTGGTAGAAGCCTTGCTGCCCTTTGCCAGGGTGTCTCCTGTCCCCAGCCCGCAAAAGCATTAAAAGGGCAGAATCTTCCCAAGTTTCTTTTCGCCTCCTACTTCCACCACCTTTCTTTGCGAAGTTTGACTGCTCTAAAACATTTACAGATCTAAAAAGCAGAGAGAAAAAAAATGTTCACCTGTCAGGTGATATAAAACCAATCTTCTACTAAATGTGCCAGAATAATTTTTCTCCACCTCAACCACAGTTAAAACCTTCAGTCTATTCATTACTGTCTTTTTATAGTATTTTTATTTAATAAAACCTATTAAGACTACCATACAAATCTCTTTACTTATGCTTTTATCTTTTAACTGATCAATTTTTATATTGCTGACATCCCTTCTTCACCATTTGCTCATTTAAAAATTCATAGTATATGAGCTATGTCTCTGGAGAAAACGTCTATAAAATTTGTTACAGCTGGCAAATGTGTATGAGTCAGTGATAGCACATGACTAAATGCTTCACAGAAAATAAAATTTGTTTCTGTAGTAAGCAGAACTGTTTAAATGTTATTTATTTTTATGTTTCAAAGAAAATATATTGTGAAGTGCTGCATTGATTTAATACGCAACAATGTCTGTGTACACGCTGTACAAGGAAAATTTATGAAACCTTTGCACAACTCCTTTAATTGAATTTTCCAAATCTCTCACCACACACAAATAATCAATATCTTCTGCAGAGAAAACCAGTCAGAATTATTACAGTCTTTCTTTTCAATTTTGTTGTCATCAGCACATACAGAGCACCTGGATATTTGTAATGTCTGGATAGCAAGTTATTTACACCTCTTAAACATATAATTGCTACTAAGTGAGTCCAAACTAATGTTTCTTTTCTTTTTTATTTAAAATAATTATATTCATGGGAGAAAGCAGTATTTATTCTCACGTAGGAGTTGCTACGTGTAGGTGTTGAAAGAACTACAATTCTTTTTAGTTTTTCATTAAGCTTAATACTCTAAAGTCTACATCCACTAGAATTAAAAATTAATAGCTATTGCGTCTGTAAAAAGGTACATAGGAAAATAGAGTATAAACACAAGTGTGAAATTCATGAATAAATGTGGCTGATACCTAAATATAAAATGCAGGTTGACAGTTCTATATGTATATACATCTGAGGCCTATAGTCATATGTCTCATGTGCATTTCTGTATCTGCCACAAAAGTTAATAGCTTAATATTTCATCTACATAGCAGAGGATGTTAAATCATTGGAGAGGTTTGTGTTTTCCATCCAAAAAGCTTATCATGCCGGTGACCTCAGACCCAGACACTTCTCAAATCTCAGGCTGTATTTTAAAATACGCACTCTCAAGGTGCAAGTACAATCCAACAGGCCCATAACCTGCTGGGAAAGAGCGCAGCATTCGGGGGTCGAACAGAAACCTGTCCACCAGCTCCTTTGCCTTTCAGTAGCATTCTTTCAGTAGACAAGATGACTCACTTGTCCTAGGAAAATCACTAGCATTGCAGATTTTGGGTACCGGGCTAAGTGGGTTTTGTTACCTCTCCTGGACTGTAAAGGACTTTGCATGGTTACAAACTAAAAAAAGACCCCCTTGCACAGAATGAGAGAAGATGTACAGTCACATTTAGCCTAAGTAACAAGAGCTTTTAATCCACACAATACTAATTAGAATACAACACACTCCTCCTCAAGGTGCATTTTGGGGCAATCCCACAGTTAGTTTTGATTGTAAATGCAGGAGGGGAGAACGATTTCTCTGGGTCTCTGCACGGGGACGTTCAAAATAACTTACGAGTAAGCAAAACAGGTGAGTTGCACTAAGTCCTTGAGTGCAAATGCACATTCACATGTTCAGCACTGAAGCAGTCAATTCTGTTTTGCTTAGTGCAGTCCCATTTACAAGTGTTCACACTGAGGTATAACTTAAAAACATAACTGAGATTAACTTTTCCCCACGTCTACTTGTAGAAAAGCCTTGTGAGCAGATAGATCTTCCACACGGAAGAGCAGATGAATGAGGCCAGGCTCCCTCCCGTACCACATAAACAAAGTTAGGATTTCTTGAAGCTGTCTCACCAATGACATAGCACATAAGACTCAAAGGGTACACTCACTTCCATCAGCTGGTTTCAGCTCCAAGGAATCATCCACCAGTTGGGAATGCGTGCAGTGCATCTGCACAGTCTCTCTCGTTAATCTGCCATTCACCTGCACCTTAAGGGCCTAAGGCGTGCCAGTCACAGTGACTGCTCTTCTAGAGGAAATCCTGCAAAGTGCTGCCCAGCTGTAGCCCCTTCGTTCCGCTTTCTGGCCTTGAGAAGACTCTTGGCCTAAGGGTTCTCTGTCCTGTGGTAAAGGCAGGTATGTACTCCATATTGCAGCTGCATTACAGATACAGTCTGTGTAAGCGTCAGCGCTGGCCTACACAGCCTTGGACATACAGGCTTTCTGGTACTGGGTTGACTGAACTTGAATGCAATTGAGTATCAGGCTTTAGAGCGTATTTTCAGACCTTCAGAAAATATCGATTCTTAATTCAATTTCTGTCTTAGTTTCGCAGCCTTTCTGAGTAGGCGAAGAGGGGAACTCGTATCTTGGTTGCATACAGGACTTAAGTGAAAGAGTACTGATGACCATCATAGAATCATAGAATCATTAAGGTTGGAAAAGGCCTCTAAGATCATCGAGTCCAACTGTCAACCCAACACCACCATGCCCACTAAACCATGTCCCTAAGACCATGTCATCTCTCTTCCAAACACTATGTAGGGACATCAACTCAGAGCAGACATTTCTGACGTGTGACAAAACATCAAACTTGGCCTTTAGTGTTAAGAACTTAGGTAAGCATATCGTTTGCCAACACAAGCTCTAAGTCTCCATCTAGTAATAATCTATTTGAAAAAAAGTCCTTGAGCATCATCTTTGTTGCTTTTGGAGATGATGTACATCACGAAAAGGCTGCTGGAGAAACCTTGTTAAACTTTTGCTGGAAAGACGCCTAGGATTTAACTGAAAGGACCTGGGTAGAACTAAGGAACTGTTGTTTCTGTCAGCATTAGCAGCTTTTTCCAAACAGATTAAAAATGTGGAAGAACTGAACTTCAGAAAAGCCTCTATCACAAATGCCTAGAAGTAGTCTTTGCACAAACTAGAGCATATGGTTCATTCTTACAGTCAGCTCATGTATCAGTTCTTAAGAAAGTGACCTACAGATTTGCTAGATAAAAAGGCCATTCCCAGAAACAGTATAATGATATTTCTTCCATGCAAGTGAATACAAAGTTGGTCTGAGAAAAAATGTTTTTTACAGTCAGAAAAATCCACAGATATGTTCCTGAAAATATACATCTGAAGTCTGATGTATTCCCTTTTTCCCCAGAAGATCCCAGAGGAGGGGGAAGGATAGGTGGGAGACAGACACCCAAGTATGTCTAAAGGTCAACAAATGTATTCTACCTTATTTGAGAATGAGGTAGAAATCTATTGTAGACTTGATTTACCCTCACTCACAGCAACCCACCAGCAGTCCAGACCCAAGCTATTTAGTTGCTTGTACACAAAGACCCAATACAAAGTCCAAACTCAAGCTGACATGAATTGGGATAAACTGTGGAATATTGTAATCTTACCATTTTATCTGTTTTGAGAAGGAACTGTGCTTATTAAGGAGGCGTCTATATTTTGCAGTGTTTCTGAAATGGGATTTTATTTTTCGCCATATATACAGAGTCTTCAAAAAATTGGATTGGCGAGTGGGAACTCAGTATTACTTGGTCCCTGATCTCTCCAGCTTTGCTTTCATTAGTAATTTCAAGTGGCATTAAATGAAAATCCATCTAGTTAACCCTGATCTAGTCTCTTGCAAAGCCACCACTACTGTTGCAAAGAGTGCAAACTTCAGTCACTTGTATTAAAAACAATATGAAAGTTAGGAATGTTTAGAACTAAACTTAATAGGGGTGATCATATTTGCCCATGGGCTTGGCAGGATGAACAACACAGAAAAGAAAGTGTTTTTTATTTCTTGTATTACAAGATACAGTCTGAAAATAGTTTTCCTTAACACTGCAAGTATTTGATCTTCTATAACACACTCTTGTTTCTTACTTGGACAGCAGACGGAGTCATGGACATAATTTATGTCCATGTTTTTCTTCTTGGGAAGCAAAGTATTAGTATAATTTGTAACAATCAGCTTAAGTAGCTTTCCTGTTTAGAATGTTATCTTCACTCTTGAAGCTCTGAACCTATTAAATTTTCCTTTAAAATACACGTATTGCAACCTACACATTTATTCCCAACTCACATAAAGCATGTTTTGGACTGCAACATACTGACTAGATTTAATCTCTTGGCAGCTGCTTTACAGTTTGCTTACATTCTATTCAAAAACATTTTGTTTACTGTAAATGCTAGTCATGGACAAACAATGATGCTATTTTTTTATGCTGGTCACACAAAATGATATACTGAGTCCTACATAATGCTGCCCATTAAACAAGGAATGTTTTGTATTAAGTTGTTTTAAGTAGAGGTTGTTTATGTAAAGTAAATAAATTTCACGCCTCACCATGTGATGATAATGTGACATTCCGTCTGTATCAAGCCACAGAACAGTCATAAGTTTTAATCTTGAGCATAACTAATTAAAAATAATTATGAAAAACCACATCCAAAACTAAAAGGCAAAGTAAAACATCTCCAAATGCTTTTCTTTTACCACATACTTCTTCGCCTCTCCTATTACTGTATTTTCAAGACTGCAAAATTGAATTTATTCTTTATTAAAGCAAAATTGACATTGAAACTTCATCAAAATTGGTCAACTTAAACTCATTCTATTTTCCATCCTACTTGCACAAAATATCTCATTTCTCATCTAACACGACTGCATATATGCCTAGCGTTAGAGGCTAGCTTCTAGAGCAAAGATGGAACTATAAATGTATATCCCGGTGACCATTAAAAAGCAGTGCACAAAGGAAGCAATGACTGTTTAAATCTGCAATGGCCCATAGCGTTCACCATTATCAATGCCAGATAGGGGCAGTGATCATTTGAACAGAAGGACATAGGGAGCTGTAAATCAGAAATAGCAGATTGCACAAATGAGCCAAATTCCTTAAAAAGTGATGTCACTCCTTTTCATTTTGTGGTAATCTGCTGGAGCTGAGGAAACTTAAGTTTGATCAATTTTCTTTCTTTTAAAAGAATTCCCCACAGTGGAAAGAACTTAGGCCTGTGGAAGAGCAGATACAATCAAAATCAAAGGGGCTGCCTGTGATACGAAGCAGTCCTGCTGGTTGGGACAGCTGGCAGACAGAGCAGTAGAGATGCCATCACCGATTTTGATTCTGGTTTTGCTCTATTTTAAGACAGAATGTGTGAAGATAACAGAAATATCAGAATATCAGTGGGGAATGTTTGTTGATTTTACTCGGTGAGAGAAAAAAATAAATCTTCTGTGTATCCCCCGTCACCCTCCCAGCTAGACAAGGCACTAAAGTGGCTATGTGGGCCACACTATATTAAATGCCACCAACTTCAAATATTTTCAGAGCACTCGTTATGAAGAAACCTAATAGTTAGGATTTCACAGTCCCCTGGAGTGTGCTAAATACCTCACAATACATATGAGGTGAAAAAGGCTTTGCTGCAAAGACTGTGTGCTACTTGGCTTATACACTCAAAATGCAGGGGGAGGGAGAAGAGTGAGGAAGAACGAGGATAACTGGCATACATAAAAGGTACGTAAACTCTCTAGGACCTGACTACACTTATTTCTAGACTATGTCTCAAGTGCAAGACCATTAATGATTTTTTCTCCTTGCATGGTTTTATGGAGAAACACCAAATACAATGAAAATAGCTGAAAAGATGAAATTTATATGCGAGTAGTGCAAAAGTTTAGGCTAGCCTGCATGCTTAGAAGAAACACATTTGATTATCATCATTTTCACATACTAAAGGTTACCCAACTTATTTCAAGTGGAAAGAACTAAGAAGGAATCAACTAAAAGGAATCATCAAAACATCTGTTACACACGAGTTATAAAAAGTTTCTTACCTCGGGCAGGAAGTTTTCCCTGGTTTCTTTTCAACAGCTGCAGTTCTTCTGCTTGACTCACTAGTCAAATAAATAAATCTGAAATCAATAAATGTTGCCCCAGAGATTTCAAAGAAAATAATACCTACGCCTCCTTTTTCACTTTCAAAGCATTTCTATTTTTCTTCAAGCAATGACAAAAGCCCCCCTTTATCTATGTCTTGTGGTCAAAAAATTTAACAAAACATTTTCAGAATGAACAGAGTTTTGAGAAGTTGTGCTTACAAGCCTCATTCCACATTTTGTTCCTATTTTTGTCTTCTGGTGCTGACACAGTGCTTTGTTCCCAATTCAGAGATGGGGGGAAAAGATGATTCCCATTTTGAAAGCAACAAGAA
>NW_009206501.1:0-23368 GCF_000690835.1 Fulmarus glacialis | reverse complement strand
GGACGTAACAGAAAATGTCAACAGTAGGTCTGACATCTCATTTGGGCAGTCTCACTGCCCTATCCACAGTGTAGGGTAGTAATGTAAACACAGGCTATTTTCAGAAAACTTCATTTTGTATAAGAAAACATCTGGTTATATGCATTACAGTGGGAACTAGCACAGTGTATACAAATGCAAAATGATAACTGAATGAGCATTGGAATACAAGTCAGGAAAGAAATGGTAATTTAAACAACAGTAGCTGCTGGAACTGTGTGGTGCATAAATTCCACTGCTGGGGCGCATGCACCTAATCCATTAGAAGGGTCACAGTGCTCCTTGGTAAGAAAAATTCTCTAGCACCTGTGGCTTTGCTGTCCACCTATTTCCAACTGCGAACAAAGTAGCAGTCCCAGTCACCCTAGGTTTTGCTCTCATATAGCTAGTTCCAGTGTTTTTACACTCTGCAGAAAAACAGAGCAACCAGACAGGTTGTAGAATAATGTATTCCATCAAAACATCATATTTGCTGCAGGTTAAGAAACGGTTTTATCTTCTTTGCATGCTTGTCCAAAGACTGGACACAGAGACCATGTATATGCATATATTATTTATATTCCCTGGTCAGCTGGAAACTAGATTATCAGAGGTTGGTATGAAAAATCTACAGGAACAATGTTCTAGATGCAAACCTTTGAGAAGAAGTAGTGGTAGGTAAATGCAGTCTTAGACACACACCTGTACCACAAACATGTCATGTGGGTACAGCTAAAAAGTGTTGCTATTGTGAAAACAAATGAACAAACTGTTCTGAAGCCTAAAAACTGGGACCCCTTTGGTGCCTACAGCTACCTTTCACCACATTTAACTCTTAAAGGAACGACCTGGTAAGGAAAATCTTTATTTCTTCTCCCTGAAAGCCAATAGTTTTTTTTTTCCCTGCTATTATCCATAATGCGAGTTTTTTGCATTAGAGTATTTCCCCATCACATACTCCCCTTCTAGTTGCAGAGGCAGTTGGGAAGCGAGGTATGACTGCACTTTTCACTGCTGAGGATTCACATGCCCCAAGAACCTCTGATTTGGAGTAAGGATAAAAAATTTCCTAAAAATGGACACATAATAATGAAAATCTTTGGCTTTCTGCGTTCCTTTGGAAAAGTATTACAGATGTGCCACCTGTAAAGTGCCCTTATCCCAACACAATAAGCATCTGGTATGTCCATCATTTAAAGACACATGAATAGCAATTTTTAAAGCCTGGAAACCTATGTTCAGCCTAATCCTCCTAACAGGCAAACAAACAAAACAACTTCCTTGCAAAAAGAGAAGAAAGGCAATGCAATCAAAGTGCAAAGGTTTAGCGTAATCACTAGCTAACTACCCACTAAGTATCTAACTATTTACATAAGAAAAGGTGTTGCTCTTGCAAGTTTTTCCTCCCCATCTGTGACTGTGAGTTAGAAGAGTGGGCCGTTGGGGTTGCCTTTCTTTTATGTCCCTGGACATTAAAGGTGCATTTGTCCTGACCAAAAGAGTTCACACGTCAGAGTCGTGGGTATGACATTATAACACGCAGAGTGGGGTATGACTGTAGGAAACGTTTGGAGTGATCATTGTTAAATTGTTATAAAGGGGATAAATATTATTGAAAATCCTCCTTACTTAGCACTTGGGTTTTCTGCACTTCAGCACTCAAGACGCAAGACAAGTCTGAGACGCCAATAATATTTTCAAGCTCTCTACTGCCCTCTAAAGCCTGGAAAAAAAAAACATAATTAAAGACATTGTTAAACTCATTCCCAAACTACCTACTTAGATGTCTACAACTTACTAAAAACATCTGAAAGAAAGAATTTTTGGAAATTTTTCATAAGCTCTAAATGACGCATGAGACTCCACCTCACAGAAAGTCAAGGGGACTAAAAAGTTTAAGGGTGTAAGAACATATGCTACTTTTGAAAATGGCATTCAGGTACCTTTTAAAGTGTTACTTCAAAATCTCCTGTTATTTACACTTCATTCGTAAGTCTTCAGCTGTTTAAACAGATTAACACTTGATCCCCAGAAAAGCAATCTTGGCACATGTACAGGCTTGCTATAATATGTTAGTAAAATGGAAATCTACAAGCATGTAAGATTATGTGAGTGAACATACTCCACAGCATTTCATGGCAGACCTAAAACCATACACTATCAATGTCAGGAGAAATACAAAGGATTTTTCAATAGGGTTTTCTAAATAAACATTTCAATTAAAATATTTCAAATTAGTATCAGTCTTTTTTTGTAAATAAAACATTGTCAGACCACATATGCAAGTAAAATAAATCAATACAATACTTTGAGTACACTGAATTATTTCTCAGATATTGCTATACAGCAACGAACCTTGTGCTAAATTTATTCAGGAAACAAAATGAGAATAAAACAGAAAAGTGATTTGCATTTTAGCATGTATTAAACAGACTATTAAATGATGATACATTAGTGGTAAATTAAATAGTACAATCTCTTCAACACAAAGGGATATTTAATCTTCAAGGACATAAAAATCTATGCAGTAATGATTCATACTTCAAGTTATAAATAATAGTTGATAACTACTTCATATGCTTTTATTTGTGTACAAAATGAGGAGTGATACAAATTAAAAATGGTGTACTTGGAAAAGCAACTCCTCTAGTTAAAAAAACATTTCTACTAAGTTCTGGGGTTTTTTTGCATTTTCTGGATTTCCAAGTCAAACCTGCCTGGTTTAAAGTATTTTATTTGCTTCCCCATTTCTTAAAACTCAAATGTTGCATAAAAGATTTTCATTTTCATTTCAAGTCCTATATTAAAAGTAGATTAAAAAAATAAATCAGTGTAAATCAGACCTGTAGACTTGTCAGATTTGCTCTTATTTTCACAATTCTAGCCAATGAACTTTTCACTTTGGACTGCAATTCCATGAACCTGCATAAAAAGTTAAAATAGAACAATTTCAATTAGCTGAAAATCAGTGTTTACAATGTTTCCCAGAGTTTCTTCACATTGTAATCAGGATGGATCTAGATAAGCTGTGAACAGATGGGCTGTGCAACCCGATTGTGTCATATAACACCAACTATAACTTGCCTTTGGTTAGAATTTATATGCGAACTGCCAAAAAAAAAAAATCCTAATTTTAAGGATAGGAACTCAGGTTCAGCAATATTAGAGGATTTTCTTATGATCGTGCAAGAAGACAATGGTAAAACCAGGAATTTAACTCATTTGTTCCTAAGAGCAGGAATTTAATCAAGAGGACGAGCCCCCCAGACCCACAGACTGTAAGACCGTACAACACTGCTTGTAGCCATAGGAAACATGAGAAGTTAAAACTGAGCCCAACAGAGACAACATCGCATGATGTTATTTGTTCAGCTTTGTGGTACTATCTCCCCTTTTAAGCCACAAATGTATTTTACTACCAGTGTAAATATGGTCAGCTTTCAGAGTTTAATGGGTTTTGCAATAAAAACTAAAATAATATCCAATCAGATTATATCTAAATGGCAGACTTTAATGCATGATTAAGGATTTGCACGGAATATGTATTGAAAAAAAATCCTGCAATGAATGTTTAGCCTATTTTCTCTTTAAAGCAATTAAACATGCAAATCAAATGGAGACATCAGAGAAATAACCTATATACTGCTTCTTCCCACAGAAGGGAGAATCACCCTTACAAGAAACCCCCAATTTAGAAAGAGAACTACAGTATGAGAAAACTTATCACTGTTGCATTTCAACATGGCAACAGAAGGCAATGCAGAAAAGAAAATGCTAATGTCAGTGTATCGTACAATATATTTTCCACCTGTAAACGTAAAGTGTATGGAAGTTCACATAAATACTACAGTATGAGAAAACTTATCACTGTTGCATTTCAACATGGCAACAGAAGGCAATGCAGAAAAGAAAATGCTAATGTCAGTGTATCGTACAATATATTTTCCACCTGTAATATAAACATAAATATTACTGTGTAGGTGTTAGTTTATAAATGTATTTTACTGGCATGTCACTAACTGCTAGTCTTCTGAAAATCTTACAATTTTTAAAAAACATACTGAGTTATTGAATACAAACATTTACAGGTCAATGAAGACTATGATTACCCAAATTGTTCTGCAATTCAAGGTTACTATCACTAAGAAACGAGTCTATATGTGTTGACCAAGGGATTTACTGAACCAGAAAAAAACCCCAATTGATCAGTTTACAGCTTTCCACTGGTATAACTGTAAGATTTTACTTTTTACTATCTAACACGCCATCCAAACAATTCTACTATCTGCCAAGCTCCATCACTTAGAAGATACTTACTGTCCTACAACGAAGAAATTTCAAGCTAGTGGTGGGGAAAGCATCCATTACAAGAAAAAACCCAACGAACACATTGAGAGTTCAAGTGCAATAATCAAAAGGAAGAGCTACAACTTCAAACATAAGAAACATAATATTTAGTTGAATAAATTTCACAAATATTATTTGTTAGTAAAAAAAAATGCATGCATAAAATATCTAGCCCCAAGGGAATTTTCATCTGGGACACCAGGTACAACTGTGATACAAATATTTAATACGTACAACAGAATACAGAAGCAGAATAACAGAATCAACGTATACTTAAGCATATGATGAAAGAAATCCACTCAAGTACAAAACCCCAACTCTTCAATGTTGGTTAACTAGCCTGCGTGAATACTGCACTAGCATGGTGATACTTTTTCCAGTGACACAAGCTGCAGCACGGCAGTTGCGCTCTGCCTTCAGTATCAACAGGACTTACAGTAGGACGTGTTGTCAGAAGCAGGACACAAGGAAAGTACAAAGAAGCTGGCCAACAAAGGAGTATGTAGGCAATGGAGGTTTGCATTACAGTGAGAGGTGAGCTCTTAGTAACAAACTGGGGTAATAGGAAATGCACCTCAGATTTTTGGGAGAAAGTGTGCCAGACCTACAGACAAGAGAATTTACATAAAAATTTGAATTGGATGCACAGACACCGGGCCTGAATGAAATACAGGACAGTCACATTACACAGAATGATAAAAAAATATATAATGCTATAGAGGAGAGAAGAAGAGAAGAAGAGATGTGGTATAGCCATGTTGATGCTGAGCTGTGAATTAGACTTTCTCGGATAGATGTCAAAGATATATGTCAAGATTCCACCAGAGGACAAGTTGAAGCATCAACTAAAAAGGCAGGACAACACAACAGGATAATAAGATTTCAAGAACAAAAATGTAGACAGTGTTGAAGAAGAATGAGAATAAAGAAATTTTTAAAAAATGTTGCTAATAAGAGATCACAAGAGTCTCTGGTGAATGCAATTTCAATTGAGTAAAAAGGGTGGAAGTGGATGGAGGCCTATCTAGGATGATATTGTATTAGCAGCAAGAAGTATGAACACCCTCATTGAGGAAGGAAACTTTTTAGCTAGACTAAAGCTTAAACTCAAAGTAGTTTTACTGAGCATATATAACTACCACATTAAAAAAACTCATAATTTCCAGGACTTCCGAATTAGGTAACTTCCCATAAAGATGAAAGGCATCTTTGTAAGATACAATCAAACTTACAGAGATTCACAGCTTTCCATTTTTTCACCAAGTTCTATCATAAATGAAACAGGTATTTCGTTTGCCTAACTCTTAGGGATGGATATGTTTGTTTTGGCTGAAATACATAACACATTTAGCCTGACACCTCACTGTTGGCACAGAAAATTTCAGTTCACTTTTCAGCTAAGATTTGGCAATGTTACAAACAATTAAATATGCTTTTCATAGCAGAAAAGATCAAGCAATACTAACAAAATGAGACACTAGCAGCCTTACCTCTAACACATCTTACGACTCCTCACATCTATCAAGTTTAGGAAAGCAGTTTATCAGATACTTCGCCTGAAACACTTATTTTAAGTGCTTTACTACCTGTGGACTGCCCAAAGTCCATTAACATCAGGAAGCTTATAGCTTAAAATAAGATTGTGGCAGAAAAGACAAGAATTTTAAAAGACTTTGCAAAGCAAACATGAAGTTTCACCATGACCATCTGTGGCTAGTCTTCAATCAAAGTGTCCTGCATTACTGGCCCTTTGGCAGTCAATGCTTCCAAAAATAAGGTAAAGGAATGTACACTTTCGGAAGCGCCTGGCAAGACAAAACATACCTTCCTTTCAGTATTTTAATTATGATACCTCATCGTGTAGTATTATGAGCGTGACTCCTGTAATTGGCAGTGTCATATGCCTCACACTACCAGTGAAAGACAGAACTGGCTGGACAGTTGTATTGCAAACCCTGCGTTAATCTGTACCTATAACTGTAAGCCTGCCATTCAGTGCCTTTGAACATCCAATCCTGTGGAATTAGAAGTATTAAAAAATAATCACTATTAATTTAACTCTGTATGAAATATTAATCTTTCATATGGAAAAATCACGGCACTGCACCCACAGTGCACTTAATACACTTACGCATCCTCCTCTGTTTGAGGCTGCCCTCTTCTGGATAGCCTGCTTTCTGAATCATTCTGCTCAGTTCCATCTCCTAGGAGGTTCACAAGAAAGAAAAGAAACAATAAAGATGAAAATAAGTTATCTGGTATTTGAAGCACATGAAAAAGATGTTAGTATGAACCCTGACCGTTCCATGATCTTTTAGGAAAAGAAAAAAAAACAAAACTCACTTATGAAGCAGAGCAGATTCCCTTGTAATGAAACACACTAAGTTCACCGTAATTTACTCTTTTGTAATTTGACCTCTCATCAATTCACATTACATTTGTATTTGTGGAAACCTTGGGATTATAGTATTAATAACTGGAAGTTAGTATAATTCTGACACATAGTTATTGCGTTCTACTCAGAAGCTTTTTATCCTATTAACTGCCTAAATACAGCATATTAGCACAAAGCATTATCATGAAAATACTATAATGATTGAGCAATGAAACCTCCATTTTTCTTTAATAAAAAGTGCCTGACCCCTAACTCCATCTTGTAAACAACTACAAAGAGATACTGCAAATTACTTCCAAAGGCTCTGACATGCTATATTGACAATATAATATTCTAGCTCATCATACGATGGGGCATGATAAATCATATGCCAGTTGCCATTATTCCGCATGGCGAGTCATATTTCTACATTTCAGTGCACTGATATTTTGAGCAGATGCGTGTTTCTGTGAGGAAACAGGAATAGGATATTACCACAAAAGTCCATTCCCATGGATTTGTTAATAAAACCTAGGCTCACACGTGGTGTTGGTAAACTGGTGGACTGCCTTTCTGCCACTGTAGGTTGGGCATTCTTAAATGACCAGATTCCAAGGCAAACGTCTAACACGGACTGCTCTCCCAAAGCAGGTGGACAGGGGGATGTTTTCAGTGATGCTGATTAGATTAAGAAAGTCAGTGCTGCACTAAAATAACATCTTTGGCTCACTGGCTGCTACCTACCTGAGATCGTTCAATAGCCACTTACAAAGGTCTCGTTATGTGTACCGTTACATATAACAACACACCTCTGATCACAAAAGACTTTCTGAATTTCTATCTATTTACACAAGTTATCCCAACCTATGCAATTCAGACAGAAATCAGAACAAAAACAGATTAAAATTTTATCTTGTGTATCAATTACCATTGCTTTTAAAGTCAGTACATTATCTTGTCAATTCTGCTTGCCCTCCAACTAGCATATCAGGAAGGTGATGTACTAGCAGAAAAAAGTACTCCATCCCTCCTAACTAATACTTAAAAAATAGTATATACTGTCACATTTGATAGGATCCCACAGTACAATAGTCTTTGGTGAATCTACTGAAACTAGCAAGGCTATAACTATTCATGGTACTGTGCTCCACACAATCTATATGGTCACCTTTCAACACTTTAAGTGTTCTATCTGTCTAGGTTCCAGCAATAAAGGGGTCACATCTGAATGTGTGAATAGCACATCTGAATCGCAGAAATTATTTCTGTTTAGTTGTGGCTGAAGTTGAAAACATCATATAACATGGAGTTTTTGTAACTTCCACCGTAAGAATTTCCCCCCTCAACAGTATCAGTCACACACTCAGTCTCTCATTTTCTACTGCAATGTTAAAGCTCCCTTTTTTGGACACAGTTCTATTCTCCTGTGCAACAGATTTCTTTTGGATCTGACACTCATTAAAGACAAAATGGTGGAGATGTATGCATACATACAAAGGGAGAGAGGCATAATCATGCATTCATTCTTTTTTTCTGAAAACAGTTTTCCCCTTAAACAATGAGATCATTAGTGCAGTTGACAGTTAGTGACTTAGAATTGCATACTAGTAATACAGCTTTAGAGTTCACTGTACTTGTAGCTAATCAGACTATACTCATCTATCCAAAACCCAAGAAAGATCTTTTTTTTCTGGTGCCAAAGAAGTTCACAAGGTGTTTTAAATTAGTTCTTATCTATTGTCCCTCCAACAGATGCATACACATTCTTACAAATGCTTCATATTGAACAGCTGTTATTGCAAGGTGAAATTCACCTGTAAGTGAAAGATGTGGAGGAAACTACAACAGGTCTTTACTGCAGCCTTAACAAATGCATTGATCCTAGAACAGATCCTTGGGGATGAGGTGCTTTTCACATTTCACTGTAATACATCTGCTTTCTGACATCAGACTAGAAAGAGATCACACTAAGCGTTAAACACTTTGATTTCTTCTTGCTAGATCTAAATTATTACATACAAGTATCAGCACTCAAGGATAAATTAACTTTTAATTTTAATATTTTGTAAAACATTTAGAAATACCTCAGAATGACAAGGTGCTATGAAAGTTCAAGATGTTCCACTACAGTAGCTAAAGGTTAAGACCCCAAAAGATTTCATTTTAAATCTAAGTACTCATAGAACTTGCACTTAAATCAGTCATCCATTATCAAACAGATACTACTTTTAGACCAGTACTATGGAATGGCGGAACCCTGGATTGATTTGAATTAAAAAAAAAACAATCTGAAATAAATCTTAAGAATATGTTAGCCAACAACGGTGACAAACTAGTGAAGATTTAGTATTCCGTTATTTTAGAAATTTATGTCATAAATGGGTTGTGAGATTTTGGGTAGTTAGGCAACATATGAATTATCAGGCAGCCCAATAGGACATACACTGGACAACATCATAAAGACACACTCTCTTATAATTGGGTTGGTTTATGTCTTCTCCTAAAATAAATGTTACTTTTGAACAATCTTAGCATTCTGTAGGTATTTAGTCTTTTTTGAGGCACTCCTCCACACTGTTATTCAAAAGAAAGTCATGTTCACAAGACAAATAATTTCCTTCTGTCTCCTCAGTGAGATAGGTGCATGCAACTTTGTGTACTTTGCACAACGCAAAATAAGATTTCATTGTAATAATTTTCATTCTGTTTTCTTACATATTGGTCACAGAAAAATAGAATATAGATTATAGTCTAACATGTCACTTAGAGGTGATATGCGTAATCTGTTAAAACACTACAACACTTAAAATGAAAGTGCCTTTTCAGAAGGAGAGAAGAAATCGTGGGTTTAAAAGGACAACCTGAAACCTGTGGTGTAAGAGGAAGTCTTACATACTACCACCTTGTAGCTATATTAACACAGGAAAAAAAAAAGATGGCTAGTACTACATTACTGAATAATTATCCATCTAAATGTCAGCTATGATCATGTGATCAGTCTTTTTATAGGCAAAAAGAATGTTCCCCTATGTCCATACTTAATATCCGTATGGAAATACAGTACATGTTCACCTTTCCCATTGACATCCTAATATATAGGCATTTTAATACAAGACATTTTGCCCCCTTTTTTCTTTCACCTAAGAGATAAGGCATGTAATGCAAATGCAGACATGCTGAAAAAGTTTTAAAACTTGTAGTGTTATCACGTGTTGTGTCACCAAAAAGGCATTGACTAAAACTAAAGGAAAGAGGTCATGAAAGCAGGTAATTATAAACATGTAGGGATATTCAAGAGAACATATCTAAAGAGCCATAGCATTTTTAATTTTGTGTCATACTGCTATCATTTTATACAATTTTAAGCTTTCTGCAAAGGCAAGTCTTGAAGTGCAGGTGGATATCCAACCAGCCTGAGGTATAGTTTCATATTCTGCAGACAGCCACAAAATTAAAATCTGCATTTATACATAAAAAAGTAGGTTTTTTTCAGAACTGCTTTTGTGATGTGGCAACACTAACAGAAAGCTTACTGCTCCCAGTGCCTCAGACTGTAGTCAATGGGGACATAGATTGTTCTAATTTGGTTCTTCCCTCAGGACACAGGCAATCTTAACTCAGTGATCACCAGCGGCTAGGTATAACATGCAGTCACTTTGCTTGAATCTGAATACTTACTGCTCCATTCTGGGTGAGAATGTAGGATGCCACACTACGACAAAACAATTAATTGATGTATGGTATGAGCTGACCTTTCCTTGACATGACAGATGCCAGTACAGGCATATCAATTGATTGCACTAACAGCGGCCATATCTCTGACCTGACAGAGAACACCTATTGGCAACTCTTTTCATTGAAACATTTCTTTGTACAGGATGAAGAGATTCATATTTACCACGAGGAAAAAAAGACACATAGGCTCTTCATTTCATCCAGGAAGTACCATCTAATCCTGAGACTGGTTAATACATAGGAGCTAATACATGCAAACACAAAATTTCCTTCTTACTGATGAAAGCAGAGACTACCATAGAAATCTGACCTGGGAATACTTTGAAAATACCTTTCTCTCTGTAGAAAAATAGAGTACATAAATTTACATATCAAAGACACAAGCTCCCTAACAAACTAAGTCAGAATGTTGCTCACTGGAAGAGTTACTTTTCATAATAAGAAGAAAGTTGGAGAACAGTGGGGTTAGATTGCTATCTAACTTGGTTTAAACTCCAAGGAGAAAATTCAACACACAACCAGGGATATCTGTGGTAATACTTAAGACAATGCTTTAAGCAACTTCATTGAAGAGGAAAACAATCCCAAAGAGAAACTGTTTATAGTCTTTTAAGAATTCAGGGGTCAAGACTTTAAAGGGCTGATTAAATGTCACTAAAGATTTCTAGGAGTGTGGAGATACCTACTGTGCCAAATAATCATCTCGTTAGGGATCAAGAAGAAGCCGTTAGTTTTGAGAGGAGGAATTTTTCACAAGACAGGGTAGGCGCTGTAGCGCTTTGTTCACATGACAGGGTAGGCACTTACTTTCTGGTAGACAGAGGTTTACTCCCTCCACCCCAAACCAGGAAGGTACACAAACCAGGCCTTTCATTGCAAATCTCAACATAGTTCTCAACATGCATCAACTGCATATATCTTTAATTTTGTGAAGGCAAGGGTGTTCTAAAATACAGGTCCTTTTAATATACCAGGTTTGCACAACTAGTTGAGACATGCTATCACTCACTGAAAGAATGGGAAGAAATTAGTATAATTCTTCCTCCAAAGGCTTCTTGGAATGTCAGTGGTTGAAACAGTCATTTTTGTACTAGTTCCAGGGGCAAATGCCCAATTCAAAAGCATAGCACTGGCAGAGAAGAACAACTATTCTGGGGAGAACGGGAATCAGCAGAGAACTTGGTAGGAAAGTTATGAATATTCCGACTGGCACCAAGTACTCATGAAAAACTCGACTGTCTTAAAACAGTTTCACAAGCAGGTTATGAGGACACAAAGCCAGGTCATAACAAAGACTGGCAGCATGATAAAGAATTAGGATATAGCTGCTTCTGTTTAGTTTCCTAGCATGACTACTAATTAGGAAAAAAAAACCAAAACAAAACCTCCGCACACAGGCCTGTAACTATGCATAGCTACACTGCCACCAAAACACACGATACTTCCATGTTTCCTCAAGTACTCTGCTATTTTTAATAAGGAAAAGGGATGTAATGCTCACAGATTGTAGTATTTTCAGCCTGAAGGCTTCCAGTAATTTTCATTTTCTGGTCAGCCAGCTTTGACAGAATCTCAAAATTTCTTGATTACATTCCTTTAAAAAAAAAAAATCCCTTTTTTCCTGGAGGAAAAATCCATTTTTGCAGATCCATCATGAGAGCACATGGTGCAATAGCTAGTGCAAAAATCTGCAGACATCTAGATAAATTTCAAACAGTGGTTATTCTATCCTGCTCAGAATATTTCTACTCATCATAATTCATGAATGTTAGTGAGACCTCAATTACTGCACATAAATTCCAAAATATATGGGGCATAAAAAGCTCTTTAACCCAACAAAAAGGCATAACAAGAACTGATGGCTGAAAATTAAAGCCAGACAAATTCAAAATCGGACAGGAGAATTTTTTTTTTTTTTAATAGCGAAGGTAATTGAACAAGGAAATTGCTAACAAGGGAAGTGATGGATTTTTATTATTATTATTATTATTTTTTAAATAATTTGAAGTCTTCAAATCAAGACTTAACCAGCTTTCTAGGAATTATACTGCAAGGAAATAAAAGCTCTTGGGCTCTATATGAGAAAGATGACAAGAAAGTCACTCCATATTTTTTTTTTTAATATAAAAAAGTCACATCAGGTGACCTAATGCTTCCTTAACACTTAAAAAGACCACAACCTATACAGCCATAAAAGCAGGTTAGTCTACTGAAAATATACTTCTTGAGCAGTCATACTTTGCGTCAAAAACTGTGACTGTGTAACTGAGTGGACATATATCCTAAAGTGAACTGGAAATAATATAATTATAAAAAGGCATATTTTCTGAGAGCTAATGACATTCAGTGTTATGTTAGATTAATTAAAAATTGCCTTGAAGTGCCTTACTATGAAAAACAATAGTAAAAAATTACGTAAAAGAATGCAAAGCAGAAGAATTAAACTAACTGAACTTTCCTTTTAGCTTTGATTTGATAAAATCTATGTAACTTTCAATATTCATAGAGAAAGACTCAGAGCTGAGAAATGCTATATGTATGTATGCATGCATACATGCAAGCATTTACCACTGGAAACCTGGAAGTACATAAACCAGGACTTGCATTGCAAATCTCAACATAGTTCACAAAAGGCCTCAAAATTAAACATGCATCAACTACACACATCTCTTCTTTCCAGCTCTCCTGACCACGAGAGTCCAGACTTCAGCTGTGTATTATAAACAATGGATTGCCCTGCCTTGCAAGAGTCAACCAGGACTTCCTTGCAATAATTTGATGTAGCACATAGCAACCTCAGAACATATCCCCATATAATCCAAAGTCACTGTCAGCAGCGTGTATCAGCTCTGCCAATGAAAGCTGGGACTCAGAAAGAGAGCAAACAAAGGACGTTGCCAGCATAAATATGCCTAACCAGTGGAATTAATGGAATTATTGACAAAAATGCCAGTGCAGGTTCTTTTTGCTCAGCCAAAGTCGAACATTTTTAATATTGACCAACAGAAGGCAGAACTTGTTTCATAAATGAGTTGTTTCATGAATGCCGCCAAGATTTATACTGAAAAGATTCAAGCTTTAAAAATCAACATCAGCTTTTCCAAAAGAGATTAAAATTCTTTAAGAGGAAAACGAAATCAAAGATACCACATGAGACATAAGCTACTAAATCAAGCCAATAACCAGAAAAATGTTGCAGTAAGAAAGACAGAATGTTCAACTAACCATTTGATGGGCGATTTCTGAGATTTTGTGCATTATGACTCGTGGGAGATGAAAATGGACTCATTTGGCGCGTTCCTGTTGTCGGTGAGTAAGAGTTTAGATTTTTCTTTTTGATCTTCAAAGGTGTTGCATCAGATGGCTAAAATGTTGCAAAAGACAAAGAATCTAGATGAATATTGGCTAAAGATAAAGAAGTACCTATGTCCATCTAAGCCTACAACAGTTGTAAACGTCCCTTCTGCAAACTAAATACATTCTGGCCTCTACTTTTCCCACCAGTAGAGTTACATACTGCACCCCAGACCAGACAAAGCCTCTCTGAACATTTACTATCTGGTAATAGATTTTTCTAAGTAATTCCTAACTTTATGTACTCCCATTTATGGAAAGTCCATGTTATATGTTGTGGTGGGTTGACCTTCACTGGCTGCCAGGTGCCCACAAAGCTGCTCTATCACTCCCCCTCCTCATTAACATTAGTTTTACTCAAAAAAAAAAAAAAAAAAGCCCTTCAAACACTAGCTTCCCAGTTTTCATAAACAAAAGTATGTGGCTTCCAGACATTTAGGTATTCTGGCATGAACACTTGGGGTTTTTTTTTGTTTGGTTGGTTCATTTTTTTCTTTCCAAAAGCAGTCAAAAACTGGTACTATTTTTCCTACAGTATTGAGAATTTAAGACACATGAACTATAAGCAAATACTTTTAGATTTTAATTCTATCAAAAGATAGTTATATCTAATGATTTTCTAAACAAGTGTTAATCAAAAAAAACCAAAGTGTGTCCCTTAAATCCAAAATTTTGTCTCTGGCTTAGGATTTCAATATGTCCAATAACATAAAAGGAGCTATTTGGGACACAGTTCACTCTCTAGATTGGATGCTGAATTGCAAATCCGAGAAACCTGGATTTCACTGCACTACTAATATACAGAAGAAAAAAACAAACCAAACCCACTCTTTGTTTACACATAAAGGGCTTCTGCTCTAGTAACAACTTTATTCCAACTAAGAAGACTAGCAGCTTTAAATAACACCATCACTGACTCTGTCAAAAAGGAGACATACAATAGAACACAGGTGCCACTTAAAGGAGACTCCATTGGCATCAGCAGCATCTTAATGTCATCTTACGCTCTTAGAAACCACTGATCAAGTGGCTACAGGATTTTCCAGGTAATTGAATTTGAAGTATTAAGCAGTATGCATACCGGCAGACCTAGAGTACTTTGCTGTTACGTAACCAGCTGATCCAATAATAAAACAAAAGAGCTGGAAGATACACCATGTAGCAAGCTGGAAAACACGGCTTTAGAATGACAGCTTCCCCATTCTTGCCTACCTTTCGTTTCAAGGAGATAAAGTCAGCAGGCATGTAAACTACTGTTTCCAAACAAGACTAGCCACCTCTAAAGAGGAGAATGCTAGTAGTGTACAACTGATTTCAGTGTATTAACATCTGTCATGAAAAGAATAAAGGGACATTTTGGGCAAACCCAATTTTTTCCAGCCCCTTTCAGAATTTTTTCAAGGGATTAAAGGCCTGTCTAAATGGAGTGAAAGAGACACTTTTTTCTACGGTTTAGTGATTTTTTTTTTTCCTCTTGGAAACATAGTATCATCAAAGTAAATCCCACAGGAAAACAGAGTAAGAGATTTCTTCATTTTTTGATTCGTTACAATCCTGGGGCTTTGAGTTTGACGAGCAAATTCATTTATCTTTATTTTTACAACTGTAGCAAGCAAAGGAATGACTCATTCACTTCCCAAACAACCAGCCTTTTCTACCAACTTGAGCTTCATTCCATCTGTAAAACTGAATATCTATCATTTGTCTTCATGTCACTCATAACAGTCACTCAATTTCATACAGTATTTCTTCATTGGAAGCTTTATTGTATATGATTATTCTGTAATCTCTTTTAAATTCCATTTATTCTTCCATTTATTAATGTTAGAAGAAGTATAATAGGTAAGCATATTACACTGTTTCAGTACCATGAATGAAATACAAGGTGAGGATCTGGGGTTTATATTCATTAAAGAATGCACAGTACTTAAGCCAAGTTGGGGGGCGGGGGGAACCAGACAACCTGATATTTGCACTTTGGTAACTGACATTTCCACTGCATTTTTAAATTAATAACTCATTCCCTTTTCATACTTAATCATATGTTGTCCTGTTTTCCTGGAATAAGACTCTCATGCTACTCCTTTTTAAACCAGATTAAACAAAGGGTATACAAATCTTCAAGTCCAGTAAGGATTCCTCAGCGTGGGAATCTCCTGCATGCTCTGGGAAAAGGGTCTACTAGGGACATGGTCGGGAGCAAAGGCAGTCTGAGTCCGGAACATGGTACAGAATAGAAAGACAACTCTGAGAAGGCCTGAAACTCACAGCTTTAAGGGTTCACAAATATCCCCTGGAAAATTTTAGATTTCAAAAGGGGTGTGCAGGTGGCAAAAGCAGTATTTTTAAGGTCAATAATCAGGTTCACCAGGTAACATGTGCGAAAGCCACAAGTCATATCAGGATGTAAGTCATACCAGATCACAAAGCTACATATACAAAGGTAACTTAAAGCCTCTACAATCTAGCAGGAATCCAGGACCTGGGAAAAGGCTACATTTCATTACTGAGTCAATTAATGATAGAAAACATTAACGTTTACATAATTAATCTTAAATTGTTGAGGTGTTATAAGGAAACTGCTTCTAAAAAGTATACATTTACAGAGGCAATAAATACAAAACTAGGAATACAAGTTGTACCTAGAAGTATAATGGACAATTGCGTAACCCTCAGAAGTTTTCTTCTCAATTCCAGACAGTTAGCAGTTGATTTTAATGTTCCCAAGCACAATACCGCTATTTTTCACACCTACATGGATATGCATACACTTGTTATCTGTAGGAATGAATGTTTTTATTACAGCTTCTACTACGTTCTTGACTTCACCAAAATTTCAGGATGAGTTCTAGAAGTTAATGTGTCATATAAAAGATAAGTCTCCATTATTGGCTCTCAGTTTTCCACACGGCAATACTATTAATTCCTCTTGATCATAAAAAAGTATAAAGAATGTTCAATATCCCCTCTAAAAAGAATGCAGCATATTCTTATACCCCTTTCCTGCTCTTCACTACTGAACTCCTATTAAAACATCCTGACCTTTTAATCTCCTTCACTTGAAGGCATTTCTTGTGCCACTTGTACCACAGCCTCTGTTCGCACTCATTGTCTTTCACAGAATGCTATAGGTTCAAAGTATAATTTCTGCAATTATACTTTAAAACAGAGTGACAGTACATTCAATTCTAATTCAGGTAAAGACAAAATACTGATTTATGCAATGGCATTACGCTTCCAATGCTGCTTGCTAGTCTATTTCTGATATATCTTACTGCACTTTTACACAAAGCTGCAGTTTTGATGTTTTTCTTTGCCTACTCTGCCTTGAGAGGTTACCCTTAATTTAGAACCTAACAGAGTTAGTATTGGTCATCAGTAATATGACTTACACAGTATTTCAAAAGATTTAATCTGCTGCCCACTTACCTAGCTTTCTTATAGCTCCTGGAGATTACTGTCTTGTTTTAGTCTTGAATACCCTAAATAATTTCACATCAGCCGTTTATACTCTTTTTGCAGTCTATCAGTACTTAAACAATACCTGATGGAAATCTTCAGTCTGTTGTCACTAATATTTTGCCACATTCAAACAGGTTGAAGAAAAGTTTCAAATAATCTTTAAATGAAATACTAATTACAGTGAAGTATCAATGCCACTTTAGGCATTTAAATGTCATTGTTTCTCTTTTGTAACAGGGAGAAACTCCAATCTGCTTACACTTTCAGGATATTTTTCCTGCTTGAACAGCAGTCACCTCAGCCACCATATTTCTGGATATGAACTAAGACTCCTTTGAGCAGCTACCTGGAAAAAGTTACTGTAGTACTTAGAAGGATGGTATTTATTTGGCAGTAAGAATTTCTCTTCCAGGAGGAAGAGTCTTAGTCCAGTTATGATACCATACTAACATTACAAAATCTAAAAATACTCATTTCTGATCTGGTTAGTTCAGGCATGCTTTGGGTAGTCTGACCAGCAGGTGGAATGAAGTCCTCCTGAATAACAGGAAAAAAATAGTAGAAACACCAATGGATGTGGCAGAGCTAAACCAGATACTTCGCACAAACCGTGTGTGTTTATTATCTTATGTTCCTTCCCACCTTCTATAACGTTATTTAATTATGGTAAACTTTAAATCTTTGACATGCATCTGTTAGAGGCATTGTATGAACTAAAAATCATAGCGTAAACCTACATTACTGAGATTCCAGTAAAACTTTTTATCATTCAGATGGGCTTTTGTTACGCTTTTGCTGCACAAGAACCTGAATGCAGGTAACCACCAAGTAACTCTTTCTTTTCATCTTGTGGGGAGGGGGCAGGGAAGGAATAGCTTTAAAGCAGAAAAAGAATTCCATGTAATTTCAGCTGGACCACTCATCTACAAAAACGTTACTACAGCCCAAGAAACAGATGCAAAATTACAGTCACAGCTGCATTCTGAGCAGAACAAGTTGGGTAATGGTACACTAAGCTGCTAATTAAATTGCTAATGATTTTTTTTAGTGCCACTGCGGTATTTTGCCACCTTTGTTTAAATTAAAAAAAAAATTATCCAGAAAATTTTTAAAATTGCAAATTTCTGTCTTGCTAAATACCAGTGAGACCTCCAAATACGTGCTGCATATAAACAAATCTCTTCAAAATGACACAGATGTAGAGATTTATTGAGAGCTCATTTGCTGACCAGCTATTTCTCTCTCTATACTTTTCCAAAATTTTCCTTCCTTTAAACACTGCCATTCTCACAAGCTCCTCTGTATTGATGTCTGCAGCAACACCCACTGTTGGTAGGAGCAGATAATAAACTGACATATGTCATGACATGCTGGTACTGGGAGTATACTATAGCTGCATTTACAAAAAATAATAGCAACAGTACAATTTTATTTTTATTGTGATAACTGTGGTGAAATTTATTGCAGTGTTAGTACTTTATTGTTTCATTATGCCAGATTAGCTGAGGGAGGTAATTATATCCTTGACATGAAAATGCCTTTAATGTTTTCATTTCAATTTTGCAGTTTATAATATGCAGATTACAGCATTATCATAATTCCATATTGTTACATGTACAATTACATGGCAGAACATTTGCTTCCAGAACAATGGAGCTAATTTCTAATAAATGATTTCACCAAGGATCTTAACTCATTCAGCTCTTCGGTAAATAGTGATAGCAATAAAAATATGCATATTTCTCTGTTATTTTCAAGTGATTCATGCAGATGTACGTTACTTAAACCCAGGCAGTTCTATGACAAATGGAACACAATAAATTTTATACTAATATTTTCAGCAGTAATTTTGTGCCTTGTTAAGATTTTTCTAGACAACATCCAATCTGTAACAATATAAATGCAGCTCTAATGAAATACCGTGTTTATATACACATGTGTGCATATAGATATATATATACACATACATATATATACAGCCCAGATGATTCCATACACCAAAAAATACTTACATTATCTTTTTTAACAGTGTCCAACTTTAATGCTCTCTTCACTCTGCAAGAGAAAAATATGGACAAGTTTTATGGTGATCTAGACACAAAGATTTCTGGTAGTAAGGTCTATAATTGGTAATTTTAAAGACATTTTCCTTTCTTGTGTTTCACATTTTTTTATCCTACACAAGAAAACTAATGTCATTCAAAACAAATACATTAACTGATTAAAATACCGTGTACCAAAAACGTTGCTTGTTTAGAAGGATGAAGCATTTGCATAAGAAAATCCAACTCTCCATTTTATACTAGAGATAAAACTCAAGACACTGAAGTGAAATCGCACTGTATATTTGCCTCTTTCTCAAAGACTATAAACAATGAAAAAATGCAAAAGCATTATCATTTACATACCTTCTGAGCAAGGGTCGAAATTATTTTGCCATTAGTAGAAATAATGTATTAGGCATTTAAACCACAGGTACAGCCAAGGTGAAAAAAGTAGTTCTTCCCATCATTTTAGCTCTTAACATGATTCAGTGCTACCAGACTATGACTTAACTGGGGAACAGATGCTCTATGTCTTTACAGGTCCCCAAACCATAAGAAACTATTTTCTAGTCTTCTTCACTATACTGATTCAGGAACATGCCAAGCTCTCTCTGCAAAATCTGCTCTGCTGAACTGGATGCCCAGCTGTTAATGGCAACGCTAGAAGAGGAAAGCTGAATATTTATAATACTTTATATCGTACAGCTGTCTTCTAAAGAGCAGTCATCAAAATTTTATTGAATGCAGACTAAATGCTCAAAGGAAAGAAAGGTCAACATAAATTAAGACTATTTTTCCCAGAGACAACTGAAACTTTTTAAGCATGTTTCTAAATCTTAACAATAGTTTAAAGCATTATATAAAATGAGGAAAAAAATTTAAAATCTTTATACGAACAGTCCCCAAGAAACATATATATACTATATCAAATTAAACAAGATTTAGAAAATACATCATATTTCAAGAGCTTAGTTCACAGTTTTCATCTTGGAAAAGAATGTTTTGACTTGTAAGGAATTAAAATGACCTAATTCCAAACATATCCTTTTTAAATTCATGTTACTATTCCAAAACTGTAAATTAAAGTATTGGAAAAATAGAATGAAAACACATCTTTGAAATATAACTCAGGCAACATTCTTATATGAATACTGTTTTACAACTATCTCTATTACAAAAAGGGGAAGAGAAGTATTCTATCTTAAAAAAGCCAAGTAAACAGGTAACATTTAAATTAAAAAAGCCTATGAACTTCTTGCCAAAGGGCAGTCAAAGCTGTAACAGTTTGATGGAATTCTTTACAATGTATTTCTTTTTTAAATAGAAACCCATATTGCTTAAGGAATGCAGACTCCATTACATCTTCCACCCCAGTGGCAGCAGAGAAACATTATATTTATTAATACATCTACTCTGAAAGGATGCTCTAGGGGCCAATACATTTGCATGTTATACCAAGGCATGTTATGATGGAAGTTTTTATGATGGACTTCGAAAGAAGCTGGAAGCCAAAGTAAAGCAGAATCTGGACTCAACACAGCTGTAGGATGAAGATAAAGGAGAAACTACATGAAAATCCCACTATATTATAAACATTTAGAAAATTTCTTAGAGAGAAAGTTGTGGACTGGTCAAGACTATGTTCTTTAAAGTCTGTCAAGTACTGTGTACAGCACCAGAGTTGCGGACAGCCCAAATTTCTCTCTACTGGCCTGCAAACCCCCTGCAAACACCCTGAGCTACACCGGCGAAGAGGCAGCCTCATTCCAGGCAAGCACTTCAACGCTGGATGGAGCTGCATGGATACAATTTTGGCTTCAGGTCAACTTTGCCTCGCTTTTCCCAATCCATCCTACCCAGCAGCCTGGTTTGCTTGTGGGCTTGTTTTTAATGATTGTCTTTCTGATGCCATAATGTGAGAAAGTAAATCTCAAAATAAGTTAAAATTTGTGCTCTTAGCCTACACACAGTCCCTGGCCAGAACCACTGAAACAAAATTCATCCAGACATCGAACATGAAGACCCAGTTGGCCAAAGTGTCTTCTCTCAGATCTTTCAAAAGATGGAACATGAAGAAAAACCAATATGGGCATCTAGGTGCAAACAAAAGTCCTAAAGTATTTTAGGAAACACCATGGAGGAAGAGTACCACCTTTAGTTTGGTTTATCTTTTTTATATGGCTGGAAAAGCCTTGCTGTGGCTATGGTGTAAAATTAAATGTCAGACTGTGAACAAGAAAAGGAGACAGAAAGATGAGGCATATGTGATGACAGTACATAACAACTTATTTACCTGAGTTTCCTACCCTTGAATTAGTTCAAAATTCCCTAACACGGCTTAACTTATTTTCTTAACTGTGCAGAGTGTGATGGCACATGTTTAAAGCTAGCTGTACAACCTGCAATGATTATTTTGCCCATAATATTTATCAGGTTAAAGAACTACGTATTATTTCTATAGTATATTGTTCATCTATCATTCCAGGTCATATTGTCAGTTCCTTGTTAATACTGGGAGACCTTTACTCACTTGAATAGTGCTTTGATGAAACCACTTATATGAGGAACTGCTTAACAGTGAGAGTCTAGATATGCAATTTAACTTTCTATAAAGAAACGGATTTTTTATATTGTTTTTAATTCCACATACACTTTACTTTCTCTCCCTCACAATTCATTTATGAATTAATGCAATGGTAACAGTCACGTACAGATTTAATGCACAAAAAAGAACATACAGAATCAGGGACTTGATTATATTATTTAATATAAAATACCCTAGAGAGTATGGTAGTGCATTTTGAGGCCATTTCAGTTAGCTTCCTCTTAAGTTTCTGCTTTCACTGCGGACAAAAAGAAAACACCTGTATGGTATTTACATATTGCTACATCTTCAAAACCTGCCAGCAAAAATGTCTTATTAATTGGAAAAGCAGAAAGAATACATAATCATTTTCTATGTTCAGCTTACGTGGTAGTTAAACTCAGTGTGCAACCAGTGAGAAACAGACTTAAACACCAAAAGATCAAAGCTTGTGTACTGATGTTTCCTTTGTATTACTACTGTCTGGCATGATTACTTCAACTTCCAGTGGTCAAGAAAAAGACTGGCAGAAGCTGGAACCTATGTTAGCTCTAACATAAGTTGTCTTTGAAATCGCATAGGGAGCTGTAAACTGGGACAATATCCCAAGCCTGTATACAGGCAGCAGAAGTCTTATGGCCTCACCTTACTGCTGTTGAAGTTAGCAACATCCTACACATTTTCTGTATTGTTCTTCAGAAGCCCACGATTAGCAAGGATACACAAGTACAGCATCAGGTTGACATGACTACTGCTTGATAAATTGCAAAGAATAGGAGAGATATGAACGGGATTTATTCCCATTGGAGACAATTACAAAGAGATACAGCCTGATGAAAAATGGACACAGGACGTGTCACACCCTTATCACCGCAGGCCTGCAATACCTCCCCACAGCAGCCTGCAGCACAAAACCCAGGTGTCAAACTCGGCACAACCCACCCACGACATGGCTCCCGTCACTCTTCCAGCCCCTACCACACAGCCTCACAGGCTTTATCCATCGGGTGTGCAGAGAAAAACAAAACTCCCCCTCGGCTGGGGAAGCAGGGAAGATACATGTAACATACAGAAAGTATTACCCATGCCAGTGGGCATCACCCACCCAAACTCCGTCTGGACAAGGCTCTGGCCCGAGGAACAACCATTTTAAATATTTCCCGGTCCCATCCAACAACTGGAAGACAGAGCTAGAAACAAAACCCGCCCTTCCCCACACAAATTTTGCCCGAGAAGACCCCTGTGCCCACTGGAGAGGGAGGTAATGAGATTCCTGCGGTAAAAGATTCCTGCTCCTCCCCTCTGCGGGACAACCCGAGGAGCATATTTCTCCTCAGGGAATAAGCCCGCCGTCGTATAGGATGCCCGCAGGCCGCCGGGGAGAAGCGCTCCGCCTCACAGCGTCCCACACGGGCCCTCGCTCCATCGGCCGCCCGCCCCACTCCAACG
>NW_009206500.1:0-4818 GCF_000690835.1 Fulmarus glacialis | reverse complement strand
GGCAGAAACTGCTGCTGCGGGGGTGCATGACCGGGGCGGTTCGGGGTGGTGGGCGAGCACGGAGGGGAGAAGGCGCTGGCTTTGTTTATTTTCCTATCGAGCATTTCGTAGACAAGCCAAAATCCGTCACTTGGGATCAGGGTGTGTAAATATCCCTGGCTAGGAAACCTTTCCACCCCGCTCCTGTCCCCTGCCACACGTGGACAGGAACAATCTCATGTATTTCTTTGAAGTTGTATGGAGAGCCGTAACATGGAGAGAAAGGCTAAAAATAAAACGATGCCGGTTACAGGAGAGGGTTTGATCCTAGAGCCGGAATGAAGGAACAGCCCAGCCCCTTTGCATTACCGATTCCTCGATCACCCTTATCTCAGAGACTGGTATTAAAACAGCCTTACGGTGACAAACGATCAACCCCCTTGCCGTGTGGTGCCCTGCTCTGTTTCTTAAGAAGAAAGAAAGAAAAACCCCTAGAAAGCCCCTATCCCGGTGCAGCAAAGCACATATTTGTAGCTGCCAGTAAATCCAGGCAGCTTTTATATCAAAATGCTCTGCGCCTGAGGCCAAGTCATGCTGCTAAATATTGCTGACCACTTTTTCTTTTATGGCTTTCATGTCACTTAGCTATTGAAAGTAAGATGGATTTGTACCATTTCTTCACCCTGCTCTGCTCTCCCCACACCCCAGGTCTGCCCGGAGAGGCCATTGGAGGAAGAGCGCCACGTGACAGAGGGGTGCCAATGTTATTCTCCAAGGGTGTCAAGACCCTGTCAGTTTGTGAAATAAATATTGGGAAACAACGAAATGCAAAAAGCGACCTACTACGACAGCTCTGCAATCTATGGTGCCTACCCCTACCAAGGAGCAAATGGTTTCACTTATAATGCGAGTCAGCAGCAATATCCTCCATCTTCATCACTTGTGGAAACTGAGTACCACCGCCCCGCGTGCTCCCTCCAGTCCCCTGGCAGCTCCGTGTCCCACCACAAGGCCAATGACATCAGTGAGAGTTGCATGAGGACCCTCCCCAGCCAGCCTCTCCAGCCCCCTGGCCTCGCCGACTCGCAGGGCCCCCCGCAAGCCCCCTGGCCTCGCCGACCCGCAGGCCCCACCGCAGCCGCCTCCAGCTCAGCAGGCACAACCTCCACCTCCATCCTCCGCCTCACCATCTCAAAATGCCAGCAGCAACCCTGCCCCGGCCAACCCCACCAAGAGCCCGGCTCTTAACTCGCCCACCATGTCCAAACAGATATTCCCGTGGATGAAAGAGTCTCGGCAAAACACAAAGCAGAAAAACAGCAGTTCCAGTTCAGGTATGAAACACGCTCCCCCCCTCGCCCCGGGTACCCCTGGCCTGGCCACGCATCTGGTGGGGAGGAGGGCAGCCCTGCCCACCTTCACTTTGGGGAGGGGAGGGAGGGGGCTTTCTCCTGCTCTGAGGTGACCCCCTTGAGCTTTTGGAAAGGGGTTGCCACCACTTGCAAGGGGAGCTCAGTGAACAAACCATACCCTGCAAAACTTTCCCAGCCTTGCAGGATGGGTCCGAAGTGATTTTGTTTCCTAGTGGCTAAACCACTTGTGCCCTCCTGCATCTATCACATTTCCTAGGTAATCCCCCCTCCAGTAAATCATGTCAGTGCGGAGCAGCCCAGGCCTTAAGCCACAGGCCTGTCCCAAGTACTTTGTTGGCACGGTGCTGTTAGATTAATAAGACAGTGACCTATCTCTGCTGAAGTGTAACAGGAATAAAATAGCTCATAATCACGTGCAGGCAGGATCAATGCCCTGCATGCAGTCAGAACCTCTTCCTATTTTAACAAGCTGATTGGCAAAGTTACAAGCCTGGTAAACAAAAATCATTCTGGAGTGCCATAAACTTCAGCCCATAAAATATTATTTGAGGGTTGGAAGTGTCTATTATCGCTTTTATTACTTGAGGAAACCCAAATCGATAACACCAGTGCTAGCTCCAATGCCCAGGAGTTGGGCTTATGTTAACCTCTTCCTCTTTTTCTCTTAAATGTGCCTTGGAAATAGAGTCCAAAACTTTAGCAAATGTCTTTGCCAGTCTGCTTTTTAAAGCCCTGATAATATTGCTGTTTACAGCCTTCCATATCATGTATTTGTTTTATTAAAAAGCAGTAACATTTAAATATGTCTGTATGCCAATAAGCAAGCCTAGCCACCGTATGTTCTTCTTATGTATATTATACTTCCCAATCACTACCATATGTTTATGCTATACACTAGACAAGATAGACCGTCAATTCTATGCTTGTATGTTATAATGTTATATTTCAGGCATCTCTAGCTGATGTGTATATATCAGGGTTTTCAGAAAAAGAGGGTTGCAGGTCTTTACAGCAATGGAGAACAGCTAGCTCTCGAAGACCCTGGTCCCACCATGTTAGCAGAGCCATAGGTTCACCTTCAGAGTTTCTAAACCCCACTGTGTTTCCCTGAACCTTTCTTACTCCTTTATGCAAAGCTCAAGATATGTTGTATGCTGTGATTCTTAAAAGAAGCAAGTATAGTCTTATAGTGACACTAATGAGGTGAAGGAAGTCTATTGAGGCTTGTAGGTTGGCATGACTGAGCTCATGCCATGGGGGAGTACACGTTGCACACGTGGGCGTCCATCTCACGTCCAAGAGCTGGACTCCAGGTGCTGCTGTTGTTGGCCATTGTCTCTGGTTGCCATGTCCGGGTTCGCCATGTTGATTGTGTTCTTTGTGTGATTTACATAGGTGAGAGTTGTGCTGGTGATAAAAGCCCTCCGGGGCAAGCCTCTTCTAAGCGAGCCCGTACAGCTTACACAAGTGCCCAGCTGGTAGAACTGGAAAAGGAGTTCCACTTCAATAGGTACCTTTGCAGGCCACGAAGGGTAGAGATGGCTAATTTGCTCAATCTCACAGAAAGACAGATCAAAATCTGGTTTCAGAACCGCAGAATGAAATACAAAAAGGATCAAAAGGGCAAGGGCATGATGACCTCTTCAGGAGGACAGTCCCCAAGCAGAAGCCCTGTCCCTCCAGCTGCTGGGGGATATCTAAACTCTATGCATTCTTTAATAAACAGTGTCCCCTATGAGCCCCAGTCGCCTCCGCCATTTAACAAGCCTCATCAAAACACCTATGGCATCCCTGCGTCGTATACCGCTCCTCTTAATAATTGCCCACCTCCTCAAAAGAGATACACGGGGACAGCAGCTGTGACACCTGAATACGATGCTCATCCTCTTCAAGGCAACGGTTATGGGAATCCACATATACAGGGAAGCCCCGTCTATGTAGGGGGCAACTACGTGGAGACCATGACCAATTCTGGGCCTTCCATCTTTGGTCTAACTCATCTCCCTCATCCTCCCTCTGCCAACATGGACTACAGCGGGGCTGGGCCAATGGCCAACAATCACCATCATGGACCTTGTGATCCACACCCAACATACACAGACCTTACCGCTCACCATCCTTCTCAGGGAAGAATTCAGGAAGCGCCCAAACTCACCCATCTGTAAGAGACAGGAGTCACTAAGTGGAACACCAAGCCCCCAACTTTTGGAATCCCTCTGCCAACATGGACTACAGCGGGGCTGGGCCAATGGCCAACAATCACCATCATGGACCTTGTGATCCACACCCAACATACACAGACCTTACCGCTCACCATCCTTCTCAGGGAAGAATTCAGGAAGCGCCCAAACTCACCCATCTGTAAGAGACAGGAGTCACTAAGTGGAACACCAAGCCCCCAACTTTTGGAAAGTACTCACTTTGTCCTGCTCAGCTGCTCCCTTCTCTGTCTCCTCCCCCACCCCATGTGCCCTCCCCTCCCCTTCTCGTTTCTTTTGTTCGTTTTGGTTTGTTTTGTTTCCTTTGGTAAAAGCGTTTTCTAGTTTATGTGACGTAGCAATATTTGTTGCTTGAATTGCTCTATAGTTTCACTAGTGGATATTTATCTTCTTGAACTGTAGCCTTGTGTCTCACTTTGGGAGTATGCAGAGGCTTTATACTTTACCTTCTACACTTTTATCAAAACAGGGTATATGAACAAATTTTCTATAAAAGGAATTCTTAAATGTGAATTTGTTCGTACATGATTGATCCCATGGGGAAGCAATTTTTTTTATTGCACTTCTTTTAAATAGCGAGAAAGACATCAAAAGCGCTTGGACAGGGACTCCCTGGACAATTATTAATACGTGTAAGTCTTTCAATGTGTGTATGCTGGTGAACATTCAGATTTATTTATATTTTTTTTTGCAAACATTGAATAATCTAAGTGTTTAAAATTTTATTTATCCCCATTTGTTCATATTTATATATATATAAAAAATCTGTACCCTGAATATTCAGGAAGTATTTACCTGGCCATATGTTAGGTGGCATATCGGCACGCATAGGAAATATCATTTGAAAGGAAACTATAACTCCTTTTATTAAAAACGGTGATAACGGTGATGATGACGATGCAATAAAATCTGGGAAAAAAGATCACGGTTTGAATACTTCATGCTTGTAACATCCAGCTAGGCAGAAAGCGTGTGAAGCTGAAAAGGCTAGATTTGTTTTGAAAGTTATACATTCCTTGCTGCTCACGTTCTGAAAAAAAAAAAAATAAAGTTTTTATTCTGAATAATAAAGAGTTAAGAACATGTTCTTCCCAGCGCAAGGGAAGGGAGAGCCCTTCATGACGTGGGGAGTTGGGAAACTCGTCTGTAAACTCACACGAGGATCCGCTCGCCCACCCGAAGGGCCCCGCGACGCCTTTTCAGCATTTCATAGGCAGGGAGAGGGATTTCTTTTTTTTTTTTGTTCC
>NW_009206499.1:354-3719 GCF_000690835.1 Fulmarus glacialis | reverse complement strand
TCCAGCCAGTTATAATGCATTAGTGTTACACAGATGGCTATAATGCTTTAAATATTACATAATCTTTACAAGCACAATTCAAGTAAAGCTCAACAATTACGACATCAAGTTAATTCACTGATTAATCAGATCCAAGGTATGTTTTAACAGTAAAATTACGCTCCACTAATAAGCCAGATAAGAGAGCTACTCTAGTTAAGATTTCATACCTGCTAAGGTTTCCTACCTCAAATTCAACAATTCAGTCATGCTTTAAATGCAAATCATCATTAATCATGCAAAAATTTTTACCTAGCAAATATATTAATATTTCATGGGTTTATTTATACTATAACCACCATGAAAATTAGCTTAATAGGCAGCCCATGAAAAAGGACTTAAAGGCTGCAGTCTATGTTGAGTGAAACGCAAGCTCTGAAGTCTCTCAAGAAACAGGCTAGCAACCAGAATAGTTTCAGAAAAAAGCACTTTAAAACACGTTTTTGAAAAACGGAAGCATACACCACCCCATTCTACTCTTTTTATATCTTGGCATAAGGTTATTTGGATAACAATTAAAACGTTGATGACAAAATTTAAGTGACTCAAAACAGTAACATATCCAGTGCACAATAATTTTAACTGGAAGGAAATTCATCTGGAAAATGCACCAAAACAGGCATTTGATTCTATTTTCTGATTATAGTCAAAGATGTTTAAGCTGACTAGCTCCAACCACTACCTCCTCCAATTAAGGAGCATCCTTCCCATTCTTCTACTATGAAAGGAAAGCAGAAAAGCATGATTGTCCCTTGATTTTTATCTTTCAAACAGTTGAACAACCTGAAACGCAAAAGAGTTCTGCACCTGCAGAAGCGGACTCTGCAGTACGTCAATTAAGCATTTCATTGACGTGGTGGAAAATCAGTGGTAAAGTATTTGGTATCAGTCTGGGGATCTATTTTTTTTTTAAAAAGAATTCTAAAAATACGCAGTGCTTAAATATCTGTGTTGATAATACTTTAAATTGACAGTCTACAAGTAACCTCTCAAAGTCAGAACTTTAAAATTTATGATTTTGCGTTTTGGGTGGGTTTTTTTTTTAACTGCTTTCTTTGTTTCAAACTATTCTTTACTGAATATCTGTGTTAAACAGCTTCTCTCAACATTCACCCTACAAGCTAGGCTCCTCTACCAGTCAACCACAGACTCAACACTCCTGTTTCATTAGATTCGGGAGAACTACCCAGCAAACGCAAGGGAGGACTTTAAAGACATCCACGGTAACAAAACAGCACATACTGAAATAACATGCTCGCATTCACACTGGCTAACAAAACAAGCACATCTTTTCTTTTCTCTGTACTTTATGGACTCAAAAGGAAGGTTTCAAGTAGTTGTCTCCCCTGGTTATTCAAATTTTAAAGTGTCCTAGCTTTTCTGTATCACACTAAGAAGAAAAGTCAATGGATAATCTTAACAGTAATGCTCCCAGTTTCAAACTGAAAGTTTCTCCACTTTAGAGGAACATTTCTTATACAGAAAGTAAGATCATCTTAAACACCTATGGAAAAAAGGCTGCTTCTGCAGCCTAATTGCATCTAAAAATCTTACCTGCTACCTGTAGCAAAGCAGTGTCCAAATACTACCCTCACTATCACACACACAGCAACTCCCCCAAATCTTCCATTTACTATAGCCTGACTTTTTAAAAATGGGTTTGTATGACTTAGACCAGTTCCTTTTAAAATGTAATTGTCACTTTTCTGATATTGTCCAAACAAGCTGTCAGATGCTCCAGGGTCAAAATGAAAAGTTAATCAACAACAGTAACAGCTAATATGTCAATTATTTCCTCTGCTGCCACCTCCAATGCAAAGGAAACGTCTGAGACAACATCTGACCCCATTCCCCATCACCCAATGTGCCACCCAATGTTTACAACTCATGACTTTTACTCAGAGTCTAAATATCAAGAGTTAAACAGTAGGGACACACAGAAGTCAGTTATTTTAATTCATTTCCCAGAACAGCACTCTGGGAAGTCATTTTTACGTCAGGATACAGCCCATCACATCCGCGTTACGGCGCGCGAACTGTTAAGTCTAAGACCAGCTGACAGTGCTCTTTACAGGCTGACAGACAAATAAGGACAAGGCTGCAGATGGGCACCTTCGGAGAGAAAACTCGATCCAAAACAACCCCAAGATGTCCTATCGATGCCTGGGACGTCACCCCAGGAAAAGATTCACCTTCGGCACTGGATATCAGACAACATTACAGCTAGACAAGGCCAACAGCCAACAAACTACTGACATCAAGACAGGCTTTGAACGGGGAAAAGGAAAACCACAAGCAAGATGTAACATTCAAAAGACAGTGGAGTTCTCATGAGATATGCAGAACCAATGTAAGGGCTTGTACTTGCTGAAAATAAAGTGTGATGCGAAGCATCCCTTCATCTTTTGCTTCTCCCCACACACCCCTGCGCCCTAGCCCTGCACTCAGCCCCCTCTGTGTTTAACTCAGTAAAATGACAAAACTATTCCAGCAGAAAGCTGCTAAACTAGACGATAAAAAGGTCCACCTCACTAAAACGGCAGAAAACCAATAAACACTGGAACTACGAAAAGAGAAGGGAGGGGCCACACAACTGTAAAGAAAGGAACAACAAGAGCTTGCCTTTTTGGCAGGCTGGTAGCTTGTGAGCCACCGCCTGCAAGCGCAGCTTCTGCGATCGTCTCAGAGATGGTGCCTCCCTAACAGGGGGTCCAAAAGGTCCCAGACAGGTAGAAGGAACACCAAGGGACAAGTTAGTTATAAAACAAATATCAGAGCATCTTATAACTGTGACAGATGTTGCACCAGGACTCATTTAAAAAGTTTGCCGTGAGTGTCTTAGTAAACTACTTGTTCAAAATTAAAACATAAAGTTAGATTAAAAAAATCGAAATTATTTTTGGATTTTAAGCCAGGAAGTAATCACTGACAGTTATTGGTTCAAGACTCCCCTCGATGAGAGTACCCATTAAGTCACTGCCATCTGCTGTCTCTGCAATAGCAGATGAGAAACAAGCACGGGTTTTTCCTAACTGCGTTTCCACTTGATAAAACACCATTAAAACTGACCCAGCCTGACATTCCTAGATCTCACAGCAAAGAAGCGAAGAACTAAACAGCCCTCAACACCAAAACGGCTCACCAAAGCCCCTTCCTCCAAAGGCTTCTTCAAAGTGAGCAAGAACCGCCAAGGAATGAATGAAAAGATGGTGCTGACTCTGAGGTGGCAACTCAGTTTTTTTCTTGAGTTACAAGAAAAAACGACAGATGTTTGGAAACAACACAGATTGCCCAGCCGACCTCCCCGCGTAAACTAAGCCAGGTCT
>NW_009206499.1:0-283 GCF_000690835.1 Fulmarus glacialis | reverse complement strand
CATTAAAAACCACCCGCCTCTGCGGCCGAGCTCTATGCGAAGGGGGGAATCTGAACCCGAAAAAAACCCCAACCTTCTCAGGTCACTGCTGCTACCAGCCGGGCACCTTTCCTCAGCACTACGCGGGCAGGACTCTCCCTAAGGCACCGAAGCCAAAACAAAGCCATCCCGCCGAGCCCTCTCCCTCCCCGGAGGGCGCTGCCAGGGCGGTAGGGAGGTGCAAGTAAAGACGGGTGCCGGCAGCAGAGGGGCTCCTTCCCCCGGCCCCCCCCCGCCCTCACCG
>NW_009206498.1:0-661 GCF_000690835.1 Fulmarus glacialis | reverse complement strand
GGTGTTTACTGAGCGCTCCTGTCCTGATATCACTCCGCTGGCATGGAGGAGGAGGAGGTGGAGGAGGAGAGCATTTGATCATTGTGATGGTGGCAGGAGGAGCAGCAGCACGCGAAGCAGAGCAAAGCGTTAGGCTGTATCAGCTCGGCGTTTTGCAAAGACTTCAGAGATCTACTTTTTTTTTTTCCAGCTCGGCCCGGATTGTTCATGTGTTTACTTCCCCCAGCCCGAGGATTTGCTATTTAGGTTCCTGTTGAAATGCAACTGAGCAGCCAAAGTACTTTGCGAACGCGGTGCGGCATAAACACCAAAACTTTTTTCTAGAAGGAAAATACAATAAGAAAGCGGCTTTGCCTGTCTTTTGATGCCGGGGAGTGCGAGTGAGTGTGCCGTGTGTGCCCTGCGTGTGCTTGTGCTTGGATGTGTGTGTGCGAACGTGCGTGTGAACGGGTGTGTGTGTATATGTGGGTGCATGTGGAGGGGCGCGTGTGTTTCTCTTTATACATGGGGAGAGAAAGCTTTTGGCAAAACCTCCGGAAATCTCACGGAATCTATTTTGAAATAATGGATTATAAAAAAGAAAAAGGAGGAAAGGAACTGGTCTGATATCTCCTGGAGTTTGCTACCCGAATTGCTGCTGCTTAGTTTGTTGTGCTTCTTT
>NW_009206497.1:18546-24936 GCF_000690835.1 Fulmarus glacialis | reverse complement strand
ATGATTCTATGATTCTATGATTCTTTTTGGCACCATTTTTTTTTATATGCCACAGTAAGGAGCTGTTCTAATGCAAAAGCTACCAATGAAAATTTTTCTTCTTCAGTGGATTGTAAGATATACATGCCTGTATCAATTGTCCTGAAAAGTAATGTAACTTCCCCAAAGTGCTAAATACACAAATATATACTCTCTCTCTCTATAGAGTATAGTGTGTGTGTGTGTGTCTGTATATATATGCTATACATATAACTGGGTGCTTAGTGGCTTGATGCTGTATATACTTGTGACCCTGCAGGTTACTGAGGCTCAAAGCATCCCTGAAAATAAATTCTCTCTTTAGAAATACCTCAGCTGCTCAGTCTTGAGAATCCAATGTTTGAAAATACTGGTTTCTGCTTGTGACTTACGGCTTTGTGATTTGTGTAGGTAGTTAGTGGCCAACTATGCTTATAGTTAGTAGGTACCGAGTAAAGGAAAATGTGTACATGAGAACTGTTTGTTTGTGGAATAGTCTGTCAAGGAAAACTTTCTTGTTTTGAAGGTAAAATCTATAAACCATACGGAAAAGCCTGTGTTACAGGATGATGGGTGCAGAGATGGGTGTGTTTATCACCTCTTATTTCTAGAATTCTGAGCCAACGGTTGGACCTAAGAGATAAAAACATAACATACTTTGGTTTTTTTTTTTTTTCAGAACATGGGGGACTACCTTCAGTGACATCATCAGTCAGTGCCTCAGTAATTAAATCTCCATCTGATCCTTCACATGCCTCTATTCCACCACCACCTCTTTTGCTTCCAGCAGCAACAACAAGGAGCAACAGCACATCGATGCCCAATAGCATTCCTAGCCTAGAAAATAAACCTCCACAGGCTATTGTTAAACCACAGATCCTGACCCATGTTATTGAAGGCTTTGTGATTCAGGAGGGGTTAGAGCCGTTCCCTGTAAGTGTAAAAGTTTCTATGAATTTTTTACTACTAATTTTTGAAACAAACTATTTTTAAGGATGATGTTATTTGTGGCTAGTAGCTATTTAGATCTTGAATTATTTTTCAAATGTTGATTTTGACCTTTTTTCCACTGATTGGTAATCTGTTTCTTACAGCATTCAGTATACTTGTACACTGTTTGTATTGTCTTACGTATATAATTGGAATTCGTGCTACTGTTTGTCTTGCCACTATCACTGGGTGACAAGGTACTAAATGAAAACAGACACACAGTTGAATAGGTAGGCTATATCCGGAGATAACTACAGAGAGTGATTTTAGGCTACCATTTGCCACAACTTTGTTTTACGTTTGTCTATCTCCTAGATACCTCAATTCAAGTGATATCTTAATTTAAACCTCTGAGATGAGTCTGTGTTAAAATTCTAAAATGTTAAAATTTTGTTGTTTAAAGCACTGGCAAGCCCCTTACTGAGCTTGGTGTGATTAGCACTGTGCCTGGTAAGAATTACTGTTGAAAATTTTAAATCCACAAATGGACAGTTTAAAACCTACGAGCCTGCCTTATTAACTAATTTAATGTGTCTCTCATTTTCCCATTCCTTCATTTCTCTAGATAGAACGTGTTTCTTCCTTTGTTAAATGGAATTGCAAACTCTGCAGAGCAGGAGTGAGTCTTTGTATTTGTTTGAGAAATGGTATTTAGAGCTTTGGCACTATATAATAGTGATTCTAGTCTCAGTTACAACTGCTAGGTCGCAAATACTATTTTCAGTTATTCATTGTTCAGTTAATCACTGTTGCTTTGCTTTTATTGCAATAGGTAAGTCGTTCATCTTTGCTGGTAGAACAGCCTGCAGAAAAAAGATTGCTAGTGGAGGGTCAAATCATGAGTGTTGTGTGTGTTGAATCAGACTTGCAGAATACAAAACCTGCAGACAACTCATCGGACACAGAGATAGAGGACATGATTGCAGAAGGTTTGTAGTTTTTGTTTAAATATCCTTTTTTTTCTCTTCAGTTCTGTATGTATTGCAGAATCCCATCCCTTCTATACTTCTGGAATCTTTCACCAGTCTTTACACTATCTCTAATAGAAACTATTTTCACATGTTTTTTACTACCTACACATCATAACAGCAGTTGCTGTAGGTGCACACAAATGTCAAGAAACTATGCACTTGTCCTGCATAGAATACAGTGGTCTCCAGCACACCTCAGGAGCTAACCTGAGTTCCCTATGCAGTATCTGACGTAATCATAATCATGGATTTTTTAGAACTCAGCAATCAACTATTTTGGATATGTTACACCACTATTACTGTTCAAGCCCAAATGTAAATAGCCTCATGAGTGTTATGAAATGGAAATTAAACCGTGGCCTGGCCCAGAAAAGCCAAGTTATTCTTTAACTCACATTTTTGTATAAATTCATCCAAGATTTGAAAGTCCAGAATTTTTCAGCCACCTCTGGATTTTCTCTTCCACAGCTTGAGCAATTGCACAGAAGCTGGTTTTGGTGATCTGTTTAAATTTGTCTTAGTGCAACTCTTAGTTTCATTCTCTTAAAATAGTTCTTTTCCCTCTTTCATACCAAAACTGTGGTGAGCAGGGTAAGAAGGGACAAATACAGTGCCTTCTACTGCCACAGGTCTGCATTGGGGAAGTGGCTGGAAAAAGTCAGGACAGTGTGTCCTGAGCAGTAGCAAGTGTCACCATAGCTGTGCTTCAACTACTTCCCACTCCAGGAATTGTAAATTGTCACTTAAATAAAACAGTCTATCCCCCTGATCTCTTCTCACAGGAACTTTCAAGATAGCAACACCAATGGCAGTTCATTAGTAACTGTGGTTTCTGCCTTGGTGAATGGTACTGAAATGCAGTAGGGAAGTTGGCTGCATCCATTGTGTATCTCGGCAAACAAATTAGCTCGAAATTCAATCTTTTAGATTATTAGATTCTGATACATTATTTTTTACCACGATGGTTTATATCCATTGCTGCTTGTAAGTGTGTTGGGTCAGACCCAAGTCAAGGATTGCAGACAAGGTAAAAAGCTTGCTTTAGAAAGCACTCTGAATTCAAGAAGAGTATTTGTTGGGAGTGAAGTCAAGTAAACATGATTGGAATTGTTGCTTAAGGCTGATTTACTTTACTGCTCAGGCAATATATATCTCTGCTTAAAATTAAGAGTATATTTTCACTTGTAGTGCTGATTTTTAGTAGGAGCTGGTTTAGCTTGGAAGCACATCACTGAAAGGAAATATTGATGGGTTGCAGTCCTCCTACATGTTGATAGAACATCTGTGCAAAGAAGTCAGAAACTGGAAGCAGTGCCTGAAAATGAAACATAAAACAGGATTTCCTGAATTATGGCTAATTATATGATTGCATTTGCTAGTATATCTCAGTATAGTCCAGAGCCCTTCTTCATTTTGCAGTAACAGCCTAGTTTAGGCAGTGGCAGATATTTGAAGTGCTTTGCTTTATAACTGTAACTTTCTTTTTATTATGTTGTAATTAAGTTGTCTACATAGAAAAATGAAGAAAAAATTTTTAGAGTCCATTTTTAAAATCTGTTACACAATATTCTACTGTAAAATAATTTGAGGCCCATACATTATTCTTCACAAACCTTCACATAGGCAAGGCAGACTAAATTTTAGAAGGCAAGCATCTGGCATATTAATAGTGGACGGTTGCAGTGTGACTGGAAGTTTTCTAAACCTTTGCTTCATTTAATTTAAAATCGCTGTTATTTTTTTGATATCATCTCCCAGTGAGGGCTTCCATTTAACCAGTTGTTTGAGAGGGAAGTCCAGTGACATGAAAGCATCAAGCACAAGAGGCTTTTAAAAAAAAAAAGTCATCTGGTAAATTGTATGACTTGTTTGGTTATTTTACAGCTAATGGAGTTATACTACTTTTCTACACACAAAATGAGACTTCTAAATCTCTTAGCTCATGACTGTGCTTAGTAAATTGCTATTAAATAAACTTGCTTTCTTGATCAAGAGTACAGCTTTTTTTTTTAATACTTTGTTTCACCCAGTATATTTCAAAACAAACTTTTTGCTGTCTGGTGTATCTTCTAGAATATTTGAAGCTCTGTTTGCATTAGTTATTTTGCCCTTAATTTGTTACAGCAGATCTTAATTCAGTTGTCTTTTCAATAGCGTTCCCTAAGAACTTTTCGGTATTAACACTATGTTGTTTCTCAGATTTCGAACAGCTTGTCTGTTGTTTTATGGAATTATTCAAACATTCATGGTTTTGTTTTTAGTTATTGTTCCTGACAGCTGGTGTTAGGTTTATGTACACAATTTGCCACTACTCATTAGATGAGCTAGTAGGAAACATCCAGCATTGAGACACATCCACATATGCGGAAGTTGAGCAAAGGAGATTTTCTGATACTAAATCAGGGTATGATTGCATGTACGGTAGAAACACCTACCATGCAAAAGAAGAGGCTCTTAACATCAATTTTTGCTTCACTCTGTTGTCATTTTTTTCCACATAGCATGACCTGGATTGGGAGTGAGGGGTTTTTGGTTTGGTTTTGGTTTTTTTAGAGAGCGAGTGATTTATTTGAAGGATGCATCTCTGGTTTCTAACTTAAGTTGAAGGTTGGTCAGATTTGGTATGTTTCCAATTTCCACTTTTTACTTCCTGTGTGATACCAACTTACTAAGTTGGAGACTTGCAGCATGGTAATTTTCAGTCTGACACTGCCGGAGGATTTGTTGACTTCAGTTATGTCTTTGAGTCCTGATATATCAGATATATTATTCAAATACCTTTTTCAGTATTTTCAGCTCTTTGCTGCACTAGTGTTTTTTTGTTATCTTGTCAGTACAATAGTGTTAGCAAGCTGTTTAGTGAGTTAACATCGCTGTAACATATTTCTGCAAATTCATAGTTAAAATCTTTCAATTAAACTTTGATACCTGCATTTGCAATAGCTGGCATCAGAGCTTAACAAAGAGTTTAGAACAAAAAGCTAGTTTGCAATTTTTGCAACTAATTCTGTAAAATTGTAAGTACCAACGCGGAAGGTGAATAGCAAGAGGCAAAGTATGTAAAACAGTGACTCAGGTGTGTTAGAAGTGTGGGAGAAATGTATGTTTGTTTAGTCCTCTGAGTTTTTGAACAATGTATTTTGTCCATGATTGCAGCCATGTGGCATGCAGTTCTTTTACTTAACCTGAATGAACACAAAATGTTACATTTCAGTTTCTGCCAGTTTCACTCCTTCACTCCTTATGATGCATTTCACAGATGGTGCATGGAGATAAGGTTGTTTTTTTTTTTCCCATGCCAGAAGTCAGGTTGGTTTGCAGATATGGTGGCATTATTCTAAACTATGTACAAACCATGCTCTACACATGAAGTACGCTTCCAGCAGAAGAGAGCATAGACATTCAGCATGTGACGTGTATGCTGCCTTGTTGCCTTGTAGTGCCTTCTTTTGGGCTTTTCTACATTTTCTTTCACTGGTGCTTCTCTCAGCTGGTGTTTGAGTTCTTCACAGGAAAAGGAACAGGAGAAGTGCCTCCTCATCTCACCAATAACAGAAAAATGTTCTGTAACAGTAGACTGTAAATTGGTAGATGCTATAATCCTTTTCTTTCTTATATGCAGCTTATCTTTTTCATAGATAAGATTCAATGTTTTACTTGCTTTCACAAGTCCCTTTGGTTGTAGCAGTTGCTTATTCAAAGGAAGTATTTTAAAAGGTTAGTGCATTATGTCATTACAGGAGAGCTTGAATTTAGACCAAGGAATGCCCAGTTCTCTTAATGAACTCTTTGTAAGCAATTCATGAGGACTGTAACACTTCTTTTTGATTGTTCGCTATGTTTGAGGGCATACTTGCTCATGGATGGGTTGAAATTTAACAAAAAAGCTGATGAAGTTCATTGAATAACTTAATTGAAGGTTCAGTTTGCTCAAGATCTTTTCTATAGAGAGTGAAATCTATGACTTGCTTAGTTTTGCATAATTTTCTGTTAATCAAAGTATTTAATGAAATGTGTTAGATATTTGAAAATCTTCTACCTGCCTGCTTAAGATAGGAAATCTGAACATAATTTTGTGTCATTGAAACTGACTTCTTTATGCCTTACTCCTTTCTTTAGAGGGACTGGATGAAATTGAAAATGATCTCCTGAAGTGTGAATTTTGTGGAAAAATGGGATATTCTGATAAGTTTCTACGGTCAAAAAGATTCTGCTCCACATCCTGTGCCAAAAGGTACTCTGTCTAGTTTTTGCTTATCATTATCTGGTTAATGGAATAGCATGCAAATAGTATCTGATGTTGAAAAATAAAGAAACAGTAAAACATGACTGCCTTCTACCCGAATTTGCAGAGTATATGGGTACAAAGGACTAGGGTAGATCATAATATATTTCAAGAACGTAAACAAAG
>NW_009206497.1:10749-18532 GCF_000690835.1 Fulmarus glacialis | reverse complement strand
CTTTCCAGAGGGTGCTGTGAATGCTGTTGGGCTTGTAGGAAGGCGACGGGTGTCATGGAAGAGAAATCCACTAAGGGTTACTAAGTGTTTGGAAATTGGTGCAGAGGTTCGTGAGCCACAAATCATTACATATTTCTCATATTTATATTGTCTTCCCCTTGATGTTGGGCAATGTCAGAGAAAGAAAGCTGGGCTTTCTTACAGCTTTGTGTGATGCTAGGGAAAAAACTCCACTGAATTTATCTTGGCATAATTGAAATGCTGCATAGACAAAAAACATTCTTAATCGTTTTTAGTAACAGTGTAAAAATTCTTCATTTGCATAGAGTAAAATAGAATTATTCATAAACATAAATAATTTCGTGTTTTCTAAAGCTTCTTGAAAATAATAAGTGATGCCATTTGCTTATACAGGGTTAGCAGAGGAAAATGGCTGGTTTCTGTTTCTCTTTGGGTTTAGTTTGCTGCTTTTTTTTTGTTTTGGTTCAGAGAGGAAGAATTCATAGTCAACATCTGAATGTAAAATCTTCCATCATTACAGCTGGAAATTTGATATTTAATCCCAGATGTTATAGAAATGGGGAATAATTTCCCATTTCTAATCACCACTTAGGTTTTTTTTTGCATCAGTGTGCCTTGAGACCACCTTTCTCTTATGTCTGCTGCTTTTTTAATCCTCAGTGTGAGACATTTCCATTTTAAGTAGCGGGAATGTATATGTTTGATTTGGTACTTGTTGGGACATTACTAGCGAAATAAGAAGGGATTTGGCCCTTTTGCTTCCATCCTCCTTTGACTGGGTATCAGCTAGGTGGAGAAAATGGAAGCAAAATATATAATGTGACTTTAGGCTTTTAGTGGACATTTTAGAGAAGCAGGATTGGACTATGTGATAAAATGCAAAGGTATTTCTATCATGGAAAATTTTTAAGAATGGGAAAGATGGACATCTTCCAGGACCATCGAGATATATTTGATCTTGCATCAAGACAAGGGGTTTGAGTAAATGGCCTTTGAGATACCTTTCTCTTACATTTTTGTGACACCTGTTGTTGTCTGTGATTAGGCAGTATTTCTGTAGACAGCAATGTAATTTTATTGTTACTTGATTGAATGCAGTCCAAAAAACTATTAGTGCATTATTGAATATATCTATCTTCTTTAGGCACAGCCTTAGTTGCACTAAGAAATTTGGGCTGTTTACATCAGACAAGACCAGCCGCTGGAATCGGAAATCAGATAGCCAAAGTCTTGGGCGACGCGGGCGTCGACCGAGTGGCCCTGATGGGGCGTCACGAGATCATTTTCTTAGACAGGTCTGTGGAATATTTGCTTAAAACTATGGCACTGTTTTGGGAATTACAAATAAAATGTAATACTGTAGTGTATTTGTACTACGTTTTCCAGCTTCCAATTACTTATCCATCTGCAGAAGATGATGTGGCTTCTCATGAAGATGCTGTTCCAGCTGCCATGACCACCCGTCTGCGAAGACAGAGTGAAAGAGAGAGAGAACGTGAACTTAGAGAACTAAGAATTAGGAAAATGCCAGAGAGCATTGACTTGTTACCAGTGGTGCAAGCTGACCCATCAGTATGGACTGTTGATGAAGTTTGGGCCTTCATACATTCTTTGCCTGGTATGTGCAATAGCTCCTTGCTTTTTAGCATTGGTGTGATGAGGAGGTGGTGTGTTTACAGCACTGGTGTACTCGTTCGTTGGTGATAGAAACTGGAATGTGATTTGTTTCCTCTTGCTTGTTCCTTCAGCACAAATCCCATGTTGATAGAACTAGTCCCAGTTCCGCTGCATCCCAGCTGATGGAGATTAGAGCTGTTCCTCCCTTCAGTCTGACTTCTCTCAAGAGGTCAGTAGAGAGATCAGACACACTTCCTCCCTTTTACATTTTTCTTCTCTTCCCTCCTTACTTGCTGCTTATTCAGTAGAAGAAGCAAGAAGGGAGTTTTTTGCCTTTATACAACTGAAAAATTTGGAAGACCTGTCCTGATACAAGTCATTTAAAAAAAAGTGAGTTTCTTCTATAAAGCTAAACTTTGTTTTGCATAGCTTGGCTCAGTAACTGAAATGCAGAGAACTTCTGCATATAGACTCTGCATACTGGTAGACACAGTCTGTTCTCAGAAAAAAATTATCTTGTTTCTCCTTATTTACAAACCTTTTCTGTAGCTCAGTATTCACAGTTACCTTTTTATCATCTTCAGGTTATTTGACATTTATTTATCATTTCCGAACTATCATAAGCGTTAAAGTTTCACTCCCCCCTCTTTCCCAAGGATGCCATTCTATCTGATCAGATACTGTAATCCTTTCAGGTAACAAGGCAGGTCTCCAGAATAGCAGTCATACAAGAATTTTTGTTGCTTACCCATGTAACTCACATGTCAAAACATTGAACTCCAGGTTAAGTTTGTTTCTAATTTTCTAGTTTAGAAATGCTAAACCATTTTTCTGTGTATCCCATTAGACTAATAACCTGTACAGACTTTATCTTCATTGCTAAGTCATGCACATGGTTTTTGACAGTTAATTTTTTATAAAGTAGGTCAGGCAAAGAATTGACTAAGGGATGTCTTAAATCAGCAAAAGTCATCCTTGAAGTACCTTTTTTCTGGTGGTTTATAAATTGCAGTTAAGTTACATTATCTTCTTCTGGGAACCTACAGTGATGTCTGTAAAAAACAAGCAAAGCTCCTTAGGTTTAAGACATAGTTATTCATGTTTCTGTACTTCAGCTGTGTTACTGGAATATATCGCTGCTGTTTTGAGTTACTATTGTTACAGATTTGAGGCTCTAGTTAATTCAATAACTTCCTGATCCTAAGTTCTGCAAAAGAATAAAGGATAATTCCTGTCCTAGAAAACTTAAAGTACCACATAAACACAATTCACTTGCAAGTATGAAAACAAAAATACTATTCTTAAAATGTGGTTTCTGTTTTGAAACCATTACGTGTAGAATATACCAGCAGCTGCTGGATCTGGGTTTTTTTGTATTCTATAAACAAGGTAATCTTTGATTTTAAACAAACTTTATATTTTTCTGCATTTAAGAAAATATATTATAATTACTTATTCTCATCCATATTAAGGCGTAGTTTCTCAAACTTTTTTTAAAAAAGTTCAATAGGTATTTAAAATTATATTCACAACCTGCCAGAATTTTTATTGTTACATAGCTACATTCATTTTTTTTGGCAATTTTGGGGTTTATTCTGTTTAATATATTCTCAAGCCACTCTCTTGAAAAAAGATTTTTTCATATGCTGTCAGAGTTGAATAATACAAGAAATAATATAATTGACTTTCATTATGCCATTTTGCAATAGATACTTGGTGCAGTCCATGCAGAGCATCTGCCATGTTGTAGGAGATGGTGATTTGTCAGCTTTTCATAAACATTAGGGACATCTGTTTTGATTTACAGCTTTCTGCATAGAGCCTGTAGCTGAGATCTAACTGCAGAGTCAAGTGTCCTTGTCAGGCTTTTCCTGAATTCCTCTGGAGTCCTTTGGAGAAATGAAGATTGTAGGACACTTCTGCTGTTACTTATTTCTTCTGGGGGGAAGAGACAGCAACAGTTTAAGCCCCAGCAGAGTTGTTCTTCGTTTCTTTCTTCAGTTGCAAGATTAATGGTCTTTCACCCGCTTCCCATCCTTATTTTAGCTAAGTTATTGCACAACAACCAATTGCGAAAGTGCTGAAGAATACCCAAATGTGCTTGGATGAGGGAACTGAAATACATTCAACTTTCATCCTTTGCTTTTCCAAAATGGATTTGAGAAAAGATATTTTAGGAAAAGTTGCATGGAAATGCTTCATGTCCTGCTTAAAGAAAAAGGCCTGCAACAACAGCCAATTATCTATTTTAATGGGACAACTTTTGTTCCTAGATGCAAAAACTTCTCTTGATCTCTCAGATTCTTTGTAAATGCTGTGGTCTGACAATCACCACGTTCAGGTCTCAAGTCAGATAAACAGTGATACCTTTCACAGAAATACTTAGTACTTGACTTATGGGCATTTTGTCAACACATAAATAAGAACCTTTAGGATGATGTTAGAGCTGTTAAATCCTGCTGAGAATAGTCAGTTATCTTAAGATTTTTCTTCATGTTAGTGGCAGCATTATCTTCACTTTGTAGCTGGAATTGGCAGCACCATTCCAGCTCTATGACAACTCTGGACCCCTGAAGAATGTTCTCTTATTGATTGTGATACAGTTTGTAGCTGGGCTGCACTAGTGCATCACTGTACCAGAAATATTAAAAGTAAATGTTATGGAATACGTGCAAGAAATAAAACATTTTAGTGGCTATATAAATACTGTGACAAACCAATTTGGTTTTTTTTCCTCCAAAACGTACCACTCTAATTTCTTGTTAAAATAAATAATGCCCAAGAACTGGGCATTTATCATGTATTAAAGCTGCTTTATTTTAAATGCTCTGCAAAATAGTCCTTAGTCTTGATTAAAAGTTATTCAGCTGCTACAGAGTAACTGTTTTACTTTTGGGATTGTAGTTAATAGAGTTGTAATCTAAACTACAGAGGTTTAGCCTGAAACCAGAGGCTACAATAAAATTCCAGCTAAAGGAATAATAAAACAATAATTTCCAGCTGGAATAATAAAATCTTAGCTGCCTTAATAAAGTGGCAGCTAATTGTTACACGAGGTTTGTTTAACAAATCATTAAAAAAAAAAAATTGGGCTTTATTCATTGTGAAAAGCTAACCTTTTCCAACCTTGAATGTTACGACCACTACACAGTAATAATCCAAATAAAGTAGGGTTTGGATGTTGATACTTCCCTCCACGATTCCTTTCTATTCTTACACATTTGTAAATCCATCAGGAAATTAGACTATCTATTCTTTATAGAATTTAAATCTGAACACACAAGAGGACATGAAATTAGTCAATTGCTCTCATCTGGGGTGGAGTTCTTCACAGTATTTTCATATCTCTGTAATAGTATATCTTTAGAAAAGGGGAAAGTATAAAAATGCCAAAAAATAGGCTTAACCGAGGAATAATGAAGGTGGAGCAGAAATTAAAATGTGTCTGAAAGGCTCTGAGAGAGGCAGAGAGACCACTGGATTGAGAACACAAATATATTGAAAACAGGAGAAACGTGGCTATGGCGAAAGAAGTTTCAAATAAACAACTGACAATGAGTGCTCTTATTCACGTTGTTAAACATTTGTCCATATTACAGAGCTGCCATCCAGCCAGGCATAACTGACTGTTTCTGCTTAACAGATGTCCAGAACATCTTTGGAGGAACCTTTTGTTTCCACAGTGTTCTTCAGCGGAAAGGGGCCCTCAGTTACTTGGGACAGTCCAACCCATGAAGAGTCCCCTTTCTTATGTTGTAGGCCTCAGTAACCTAAGACCATGTTATTTCACGTTCAGAAAAAGAGTTTATAACTTAAAAAAAAAAAAAAATATCCAACTAGTTTAAAGTTGCACTTGTGAAGTGACTTAGTGCTGTGTATAGAATATTCACTCAGGTAACTGATGATAAATGTCTTCATGACACACTTATGCTAAAGCCCATAAATCAAAATTCTGTTTACTTAACTCAGTGGTGGTAACATACAGATGGAATTAACACCTTTTGGAATATGGATATATTTTTATTGATGGAAAGAACCCACTTGAATTATGCTCTTACTTATCATAGAATCATAGAATCACTAAGGTTGGAAAAGACCTCTAAGATTGATTGCTTACTTGATTGATTACTTGATTGCTGTTGTTACTAAGATTGATTACTTGATTGCTGTTTCAGTGGTATTTTGCCAGTCTCTTCCAATTGTGAGATCATAGCGATTGTTCCTCTTAATGAAATGAGAAAGCTGTCTTTGCTAGGACTTGGAATTTCCAATGAGTAATTCTCCAATAGTTACAGTGTTATTAGAGGCTATAGTAAAAATTACTTTCAGGTTATCTCAGAAGTTGCCATCATAGTATTGAACTCTTGCATATACTGCAAGTTCCACAAACTGAAGGGACAAGCATTGGAAATTGTGTAGCTGAAAAGCTCTAGTATGGACAGAGTCATTGCATCTAAGAATGCACATTTCTAACCCAGTAATTCTTCTTTCTGTTACCTTGTAGGTTGTGAAGATATTGCGGATGAATTTAGAGCACAAGAAATTGATGGACAAGCTCTCCTCTTGTTGAAGGAGGATCACCTTATGAGTGCAATGAATATTAAGCTTGGACCTGCATTGAAAATCTGTGCACGTATCAATTCATTGAAAGAATCCTAGGGGGTGAACGTGAAGGTTTAAACAACAGTTTCTCAGTGACAGAACCGACAGTAGTATGCCACCATCTTTACTGTGGCATGAGTATTACTGTGATGTTTTGTTAAATATATGGGGTTTTCCCCACATAAAGACTTAAAAATGTTCCTTTGATTATACCAGGTAGTCCTCTGTAGTTTCCAACAATTAACAGGTTCATGGTAAAGCCTGAGTAATACTTTGCGTTCATGGAAGTTCATGGAAAAACATGGAGTGAAATATGCTGTGATAGGTTAAATATTCCCCAACATGTACTTTATCTTACAAGTTTAAGATTAACACCCCAGCACCCACCCCAATATAAACACCATTTAAATTGTGTTGCTGTATCCTGAAAGATTTTTCCCACATACAGCAGTTTTTGGACTGAAATAAAGAAGTGTCCACAGACCCTGTGGAAGCACTAATAACAGTAAAATGCTATGCATTTAGTTGTGCTCTCTAAGTTTCTTTTAGTCTTGAGCAAATTGTTTGTAAGGGGTAGGTTGGCAGCCTGTTTTCCTTGTGTAGGCTTACCCTCATCTCTGCCACTGTAGTATTTTCTTGAAGTCCGGAAATACTATAAACCATGTAGATGTCTCATCAAAATCCTCATCATCAGGCTACTGAAATGCAATGGCATGACACTCTTGCCAGAGGTAACTGAAGCACATGTTACTTTACTCTTTGTATGCTGCTATGCACTAAGAGGGCATTAAGTTGTTAGGTTTGTAGTTTCGCATGCTGCTAGTTAAACTAGACCAGCAGTTCTCAAATGGGTGTTCAGAGTGGATCTTGAGAAGGTGTGAGAACACTCAGGGTTCAGGTTCCCAAATGCCTAGGCGTGAGGGGCTGAAAACCGCAGCCAGAACTAGCTCATGTTGAGACAAGTGTACTTTAAAGACTGGAGGTAGGGAAGGGATAGCATAGCTCAGATGCTCTTTTTCTTGATACCTCTTCTAACTTGTCTTTCCCTGTAGTGCATTCCCATTGCCTCATAGGAGCTTCCAAGCACCTTTTATTTGTCCACTGGCTAGCGTAAGCTGGGCTTGCAGTAGCCTGAGGAAGGAACATGGTGAGTTGCTCAATGAGGTCCTTTCAGAGCTCAGTGCAGGAGCAGCTGCTGGGGCAGTGAGGGAGCCTGGAGCTGCAGGTGGGCAGGAGGAGTGCCACCGCTAGGCAACTCTGGGAGAAATCTGCTTTGTCCCTCTGGCAGGAGATTTTGACTTGGATGCTGCAGACCCAGGCGGTGGGATTTTAGTGTCTCCCTCCGTCTTCCCTCTCTCGCACTCTGTGCGGAACAAATACGTGTTTCCCCAGTTACTGACACTCTCAGAAGCTGCTTGGGCTCTGAGGCAGCAGCGCCTTCTCGGCCTTTGTTTCCCCATCACCTGTGTACGGATGTTCGTGGATGTATTTTGTACCTTCTGTTCCCTCCCTTTTGCAGCTCCACTCCCCTTATGTACAGACC
>NW_009206497.1:0-10718 GCF_000690835.1 Fulmarus glacialis | reverse complement strand
AGGGAAAGAAGGGTATGTGTGCTGATAGAGTCATTGTGTATATTTGAATTAAATATGTGTATGTGTCTGCAAATAATGTATTTTGTATTTTATGCAAATTAATGCATAGTATATGATTGTGTAGGGAGATATTCAGGGGGACCCTAAAGTATTCCTGAAAAGAAGAGGAACTGATCTAAAGTTTGAGAACTGCTGACCTAGATCAAAAGGAGTCAATGCGCATACACTGGCTGAAAGGAAGGTTTATGACAGGTAGATTAATATGTATATTATTTAACTGATGACCTGAAAGAGTAAATTGGGATTACAGAAAAATCTATGCTTCATTTTCCTTTAATTAGACTGTTCCTTTGTTTCTATTAACAGACTTTCTACCATTAGCTTCCAGAGATCAAAATTAGAATAATTGTTTTTAATTATAACTGTTTGAGCTTACTAATAGCAGATGTTATTAATATTTTTATTAACCACTGAAGCTCCAAGTTAGGACAACCCATTGCTGTTACGTGCTAGTATGTGGTGAGAGCCCTTATCCAAATGGCACCAAAGGCTTTAGAGAATTAATTGATGTCTGGGTTTATTTTGGAGGGAAGTTGCTAAGCACTTTCTAATTTGTTTTTTCTGTCTTCAGTTACTGTTGTCAAATAAACTTCTTAGTTGAAGGTTCAACGTTTGGCAATGTTAATTTGAAAGATATTCAAATGTTGGAGACAGTAAGTTCCCATTTGTAGCATTTCTGTAAGATACACTGTGTAGCATATCTGTAACATAAGTTCTAAAGGGTGCGTTCTGTTTTGATGAGCTAATTGAAGACTAAAGATATCTTAGATATTTATCCTTTGGCTTTTGTCTTAAAGTTTTATTATTTTTATACGAAAATTTCACTGGCAAATTTTTAATCTGTCTTCTGATTGTACTGTTCTTTGGCAACATAAAAAGTAGGTTTACGTAAATGCGACTTGATAATGGCTTAAGGCATATTTGAAAATGTGGACTTATGTTATGAGTCTTATTTAGACCTGCAGTTAATCACAGTGTTGTTACACGCATGAGAATTTCACGGTTGTTTTAATTTTGCTTTATTAGACAGCTTTCAGGAGAACTTCTACAGCTAGTGTTTATATACGACTCTCGGACATAATCACTGACAGATGCCAGGAGCTCAGAGTAGACCTGATTAATGCACGTCTGTTCTGGTTCTTCTGGTACACTACATTTTCTGTGGTTTTGGGAGAGCCACAGATAGTGAATTACGCTTTAAGTATTCATGAATGCAGCAGCTAAGAATGTGGGCCTTAGCATATTGAAAGTTTTTTCTCCTTCACTGATTTTGGCATTACACAGGAACTTAAAAGCAGACACAGCTATACTAACCTATACTGATAGAAATGCACATGTATTGGAGTGTTTGCCAGTATAGCTGTGTCAATAAAATCAGTTTAAAAAAAATCACACTTGTACATGAAAGTAGGCTGGAAAACTTCCAAGTGCCACTAAAGTCTACTTCAGAAGTTTTTGAATTTACTCAAAAAAGCAATATAATACTTAGAGTAATATTCATCCAGAACCATTTTGCGTACCAATCGCTTGTTTCTGTTCAGATAAGTGAGGTTTTCCCAGGCTTATACTACCATTTTCCATGGCTTTCCCCACAAATTAAGCTAGATCCTTTTGCAAAAGAGGAAGTATTGTAGATTTTAATTGACTGTTTTTTCACACTTGCTCCCACTGGATGTGTCTACAAGAAATCCTTTTCATTATCTTTATTTCCTGAGGGTTTGTATTCTGTATTCACACTGCTGCTGTTGTGGGCTACATCTCACGGTAATCCCTGCAATATTTCAATTCCTGTAGAAAGGAATACAGGACACCATAGGATCTCAGCTCAAAAGGGAGATATGTTGGATGGCATTTTCCCTTCCTTTTTCTTGGCTGGTCTCCATCCTACCCCACTCCTTAATGCAAACTGCAGCATTAGCTCAGGGCAAGACCCTCTTGCAGAGCACTGGGCTGAATGTGACTGTCAAGATTTCTTCCAATAGAATTATAACTATTACACTTGTCTCAGCTGCGGAGTTTATTTGGGATCTTAAAGAAATGCACCTGAACGGTCAAAATGCATATGCAGACTCCCCTGCTTAATCTGGCTCATATCACTCAGCAACCTGCAGCCAAAACAGAACTGCAGCAAGGAAGTTTGGCTGCCTCCACTGACGAAAGCGCTCTGGGATCTCTAGGCTGCTCCTTGTTCAAAAGCAAGCATTGCAAATGAATTGCTAACTTCTCCCAGCCAACCTGTATTGCCTCACATTTGGCACATTCGTAAGACTTTATCACCTTGCTTATATAGAGAATGAAAAATAACCATCTTGTCAAGTTAAACTGTCAGTTGGCTTGGATCACCAAAGAATGTTTGAAGGGTTTTTAAACAGACTGCATTATAAATCCATTCTTTACCCATTAATCCATCATATTTTTTTCCAGAAATGAAGTTCTTGATGGAGGGTAAAACCTTTGCTAGATTTGTGTCATGAGATATCTCAAATAGAAGGTTCATGTCCTGCAAGCATCCATTTCCTCATTCTTTCCTGTGAAAGCAGTCTTTTTTCCCCCTAACTTCTTTTTGGACAAATCGCAAGTAGGAATCCAGCCTTTTGGATAGAACAGATGGAGTCCATCACAACTGCAGATGTGGCAGCAATAGGAAAGATATGGGTTAAAAATAAGTATTTAAGCAGGTTTATGATAGCTTTTGGATCACTTTATCTCAATTTTAGCTGTAAGGAAATGTTCTGGTATAAAACCATTCCTTAACTGTAGCTTGAATGCAAGTTTAGGTAGTGAGACTTTGCTGGGTGTAGCATGTCACTGCCTGGCATACAGGTTAGAACTAATGCCTGTTTCAGATGGCTGCTCTCGTTTTAGTATCACAATATCAATGCAGAAACTTACAGCTGAATAGCTTAAGAAATTTCTTACACATTGACAAATGTAGAGCTCTAAGTGATCAAAGAATTCAATGATAGCTGTACTGAGTCCTGGTTTTGCAAATAGACATCCACATAATTTATAATATGAGTAGTTCTTCTGATTTGTATTGAGACTATACATATTAAAATTAAGCATGTGTATAAAAGCTTGCAGGGTTATTTTCTTACCAGTATTGCATAGAGATTTCCTGTTAGCATATATTTAGATACATAGTTGTCGCTCACTAGCCAGACTTTTACTCATCAATTGTTATAGGCTGCAGATAATGACTCTGCAAAAGAATAATCTAGGATACTTTTTTTTTTTAATGTTCACCCAAAATAGTTTATTAGACATGGAGAGAAACTAACATTTTAAAGTATTTTGTTTTAAAGGCACTGTTTCTGTTGAATGCTGAGTGGAACAGGTGTGAACAGAGCTATAAATGCATAATTTCAAAATAAGGTGTTAAGTGCTCATAGTGAATTAATTTTTAAGTAACTTGCACAGTGAGCTGTAGTTTCAGACAGGAAATACTGTGAGGAGAAAGAAATTTAAACTCATTTAATGCTTAGTTCATGTAAGCTAAGCCTAAAGTAAGTTCATTTTAAAGGAATTTGCCTTTAGTCATGAGAATTTATTTGGACCCTCTCGGTTCTATGTAGTTATATCCACTGGATAGCTTTGCAAATAGTGACATTTAAAATAGAGATGGTAATTATGATACAGATAAGTGCCTGCTGTGTAGATGCTACATGTACTTTCTTTTTCAAAAAGCTGTCCCTTATGTAGTCTAAGAGCTGACGGACAGCCTGTAGCCTGCAGTCAGAGCCTGGGACATAGGCTGAGTACAAAAGCAGTTAGCGCAGATTACCCTAATCCATATGAATCAGGCTGATTTGCTTTTACCATCTTCATAACTTCAGAAGAGCTCTATCACATGCCATTTCCTTCTCCATACAGATTTCTAAATGTGCTTTTTGCCCTGTTGGGTGTCAGCTGTGTTGGCTGTAGCATTTTGTGTCCTACTTGTCCCCTGGGTCTCATGGTCAGCACTTCCACATGCATTCAAGGCCCCCATCCTAAGCTGCTGTGTAGGTTTGTGTAACCTCTACATCAAAACTTATACACACCTCCTCATTCGCTTGAAGGTTGCGCGTATTATTTACTGATTAAGTGGAAGGAAAAAACGAAATTCAAGGATGTGAATATGCTTGTAATTGAAGGCATGTAGTAAGCTTGTAGTCTAGCTTTTGTAGCCTTTGATGTAACTTTTCCAAAGCACAGTTCTGGGAATCAGTGTTATGAACAGATTTGAACCCAAAATGACTGTGTGCAGTAAGGAGCTAGAAAAAGGAGATCTAAAGAGATTTTTTCCATCTAGAAAAAATTATAATTTGAGTACAATTGTACATTCATAGAATAGTGATCATAAATATTGTTTAAGTGCAATACATTACACTTAAGGAGCATTTTAATTGTGCGTAAAAAGCACTGTATTGTTACGTAGGGTTGTTGAAAGGCTTATGGTATTGTTAATAGGTACTAAATCAGGGTATCCTTGCTGATGATGGGATTAGGCTAGAAGCACAAATACAATTGATTCGTGAGGCATATCTGCTTTGTGGGTGAAGTCCGGTCAACCTGTGGGAAGACTCGTGTTGTCCTCCGCTGCCTGGCCAGTGTATTGGCAGCCAGGATGTTGCCATCCTCTGGCAGCTTTTTGCAAAGTCGATGCTTGAAAGAACAAAGGATATATTGGATATTCTGCACACCCAGCTTCCTTTTTAGGAGGTCTTTGTGTTACAGTGTTAGCAAACCAGTACTGATCAGGAAAGATGTGTGTAAAGAATGAAGAGTTTTATTAACGAGTGCCAAATACTTCTATTTAGGGTTGAAAACCCATAGAATATCTCATTAAAATCAATGTTGATTTTTAAGGGATTCTTTATATGAGGGAAGTACAGAAGTTTCTCATAAAGGGTTAACACTTTAGCCGCTGTCACCATTAATATAAAATAATCCTATAAGAATTAAAGACTCTAAAGTCTTTGAATGGTATAAGGCCATTAGTTGCTGGCACAGCACAAGAAGTAATGTGCAGAGGAGATACAGCAGTGGCTGTCTGTAGTTCTTATTTCAGATATTACCACCTTCCTAGCATAGCTTCTCTGCTATTTCTGTCCAGCAGTGAAAGTGTAATCCTGTTCTACAGAGTAGTGGTTTATGGTTATATGGCTGCGCTCAAGGTTCAGTGTTGGGACTTCCCAGAAGCACCAGATAAAAGACGATGCGCAGAGGAAAAGGCTTAGCCGTCAGGAGGGTAATGGGATAAAGATCACTTCACAACTGGCATCTCCCTCCATGAAAAGTCAAGGGTAAAAGTGGGCTTACAAAGAGAGCTACTATTACTGTATTTTAAAATAGTTACTTAGCAGGCTCAGACGCTACAGTTGGGTGCTATGTGAAGACCTGTAGTGCCACTATTGCCTACTCGATGGGTGCAGCGGCAGCCTAAAGGTTGATGCTCTTTGGCACTCTTCCCCAAAGAGTATGGAAGAACGAATGTGATAGTAATACAGTGATGCAACACCAGTACATTAATACTTGCTTTGGTGGCATGTTGTGGCTTCCCTGTAAAAAGAAAAAAAATTAAAAACGCAAAATGGCTTTAGAAGCACTGCAGCAACTACAGGAATTCTGCCGTGTCAGGATAGATGGGGTTGTGTAAACTTTAATCACGGGTTGAGAAGCTGAACCACACCGATAAATAAAATACATCAGCAGCCTTACCCAACTTCTTGCAGTTCCAGTTCTGTATACGTTAATGAATCAGAAGGGTGAGACTAACCACACGAAACAGAAGCATCTGAAATGTATGTTCTTGAAAATAACTTTGCCTTCATCTGGTGTTAAATGAATTTTAAATTAGGAATTTTCCCTTGCCTGCTGAGTCTGTAGGGATTAGTTATTTCATGATCTTCTGAAATGCCTGGTGCATTACTATATTTGAGATATTTGCTGGTTTTTAAATGGAATTAGGTTTTGTAAATATTTTGTCAACCCCATTTCAACTGGTGTCCAGTTTATATAAAACCTGAAGAAATGCTGTGTCAAATGTGTTTAGACATGGTTTATCCTATAGCATCTCAAGCGCTAAATAACAGCAATTACAATTTGAGAGAGCAGGGAAAGATTGCTTAAGGTTATTTGTCAAGTTAACATTGTATGTGCTTTCCTACTTTTAACATGGAAATAGAATTTCCCTCAAATACATTTTCCAGCATAAAGGATGAAATAATCTGTGGTGCCAAACACTTCAAACTATGTTGCTAAGCATTGCCTCCTCTTGTTGCACTAGTGTTAAAATTCAGTTTTTGATCATTTACTGTCCTTTTGATGATGGCCTTTTTAACAGATTTTCCCCGAACCATTTTCTACTGCTTAAAAATGCTCATGTCCTTTTGATAACATCACTGAAACCTCAAAGAAATTTACCGCAGTCTGTGGGTGAAAGAAGCACTATGTGGGGTGAAATAATGAATCAGAATGATCATTGGACTTTGATATATTGCAGAAATGTAAGATTAATATATGATTGAGATGTGATTGTGTATTCTTATGGAGTGATATACTGGAATATTCTTTTATAAGAAATTTTAGCCCACATAGCATTAAATTCTGCAATTAACTCTGTGTCTATAATTGATATATAATAATGTAAATTATAACCCAAAAATTAAATTTTACAGTTGAAGAGCACACAGTGAACTATGTAAAAATATGATCTTTGTGAATCATTTTTTTAAAAAGCACTTTCCTATTACCAACTAGCATGTGAATGAATTTTAGATTCTCTCATTTGTTATGATCTGTAAAAGTGAAATTTCCTTAATCTGTCTGTCAAGGGGTAAATTCATCATACAAATGCTGAAACAAAGCACCTTATACTATGCTGCTTAAACTTGCTTGTAATTGCACCTTTTGTTATCTGCAGATTTTTCTTAATGAGTATTCTTGTGTGATATCATTGTTCCCTGTGGGTCTGGGTGAATGATTAACCAACCTACAGCATCAATTACTTATATAGTTTCTATTTCAATACAACATTGTATTGTGAGTTCAGTGCTTCAGAAATAAATGCTACTTCCATTTGTCTGCTTTGGTTGTGTATCATTTATTTCTCTTCTACAAAATTAAATCAAGACCTTCATAAAACTGTAAGAACTTGAAAATTAAGAGAGTATTTTTGCTAGAAGCCTGACTAGTTCTTCCCCTACTGAAGTAGTCCCACTTCAAATTTAACTATTTTAATTTTAAAGTAACTTCAGCTTCAAAATAAATATTTTAATTCAAGCCATTCTTTAACCTTGGGCATGTATTTATGTATAGCAACTAACCTTGTTGCTTATTGCTCTGACTGTAATTTTTTAATATGTACATAGACACATTAGAGGAGCAGTAGCAAAGAAGTAATGAAACATCTCCACCTTTCCTGTAGTGGTGGAAGTTGTACATCTTGCACTATTTTGTACTATATAAACAAAGTTTATATTTCTGTAGGAGTTGTACCTTTACATTAACTGAAACAATTTGATTCTTGTTAAACAGACAACAACCCTTAACTTAAATCAAACTGACAAAAAGTCACACTTTAACAAGAAAATACACTTCAAAAAATCACAGAAGTTGTAAAAAATCACAGAAGTTGTTTGAACATTTGACAGTAGGTTAACAGGTGTACATATGTTAAAAGGGCTCCAGCTTTGAAGATGACTTTATTGCATTTTGTACTATAAAACCTGAGATCATTCTGTTTAAAGCAAGTGTAAAATTCTAGCAATAAACATAAGGTTTAACTGAAAACTTGTTTTTTGTAAGTAGTGGTCTTGTCTTAAACCCCTACTTTCAAGTTAAATTCTCTGAACTGGCAGGTGCTTACTGCCCACTGGAACCCGGTGTGGAAGCGCGCAGTGTCTCACGCTGTGGTGCGATATTCATTACAATATTGGTGGATGTTGGACTTTTTTCTGCAGGTTGTAGCTCTGGAGATGCCTCCTTGTGTTATCTGAAAGGACACGGTCACAGAACGTCAGAGTCACCTTTCTGTCGCACAGCACTGATGTGCAGTCTTTTCAGTCAGCAGCTCATTAACAGATTACAATTACTGTGCCTGGCTTATCAGCTGGCTCTGTGTTTTCATTGTTAAATGGCATGAAGCAGAATTTCCAGCTGACAAATGGATCTGTAGACCACATCTCCTCTGTCAATTCAACATCGTGACATCGACACCAGTATGCTACCGCGATGAGAAAGCTGTTGATGAAGTACAGCCAGGGGATGTTCATCTCCATGTAGGCTGGAATCCGAGCACCAAGAAACAAAATGATAATTTGAAGAACAACAAAAGGTGCCCAAGTGCCAAGAAAGCAGATGAGGAGCCTGGTCAGGAGCTGCCACTTAAAGCAAGTGCTGTTGTTGTTGGACACATAGGAGAACATAAGAACAGGCTGACTGGCAAGGGAAACAACCCTGACAGATAGCAGCATGGTTAAAACTTCCTTCTGACAAGCCAGGAGAGCCGTGCCTATCAGCAGCACCATGGCACATGAGACTGAGTAGCTCTGCACGCTGGCAGAGAGAGGACACTGGTAAGGAGAAAAATGGTTCTGAATTTCTAGTTCTTCATAGATAGCGGGAACTTTCAGAATACAAAAAAACCCTGAAATCCATATAACAACCACAGCAAATACATAAAGTAGTCTTTGACCTCTTTTAGGAAATTGAGATGTTTGGGCTACAGTCATGTAATAATCCAGACCAGCCACAAGATATACCGGGTAATGCAAAATACCGTAAGTAAGGGAAATTATCTGAGTCAACAGGCAAATGTGGTACTTCGTAAATCGCATACCCCAGAGTGCAAAGTCCTCAAAATAGAAAATGAAAGATATACTCAGCAGCAGCGTGAAATCGAGAAGTGCCAGTGAAACACAGAAGTATCCCATAAAGCTAACTTTGACATTTTTTTGCTTAACTTGCAACATGAAGAAATCAAGGAACACTTTTCCGAGCATCATCAAGAGCAACATGCAGCTGATTTCAAGACGTTGGTTGACTTGGGTATAGTGGTACTGACCAGAACAATTTTCACAGAGTATGGCAGCCATCCTCCAATGGTGAGAACCAGCAAAACAAGTATCACAGGGCACAGTGCTTCATATCTGAAAAGAAAAAAAAAAGTTTATAAAAATTTATTTCTGGGTCTCTCTACCAATTAGCTAATTCTCCATCATAGCAACTACACATTTAAGTCTGAATTTTCCAGGCTCCTTCATTAAGAGTAAATAGGTTCACTAATCATCATTAAATTGTCAAGAAGTGCCTAAATTCTATGTTCTTCGAATTACATTCTCAAGATTTAAAAGGTCAACATAGACCTAAGCTACTTTTCTAGCTACTGTCTTAAGGAAAGGTTTAGGAAATAAGGTTGACTGTGTTCCTTTCCTTTAGAAAGCATGGGGGTCTTTCTGTCCAGCTGGGCAGAGGGATGGATGTTTCAGAGCTCCTACATATTTTGAAGAAATTAGACAACCACATAGGACAGAAATCATACAAGACACAGGAGATGTTATAGTATGGCCTCACAGTTCATTATGCTCATAGAATCTCTATGGAATTGACACTGCAGAAATATCCTGAGAGCAGAAAAAGCATCAACTCAACTCATCCTTTTTCGGTGCTAAAATCCTGGAACTCTGAGGCAACCCAAAGCACACATGCTTCATTAGTTGATTGAGCTTTTTTGTTCGTCCTTCAGCAGTGTAAGTACTACAATGATAGACACCTCAGAACAGCTGTTTTTCCCCTTGGACTTCCATAAGTTTCTTTACGATAACTCTTTTCCGTGTGTTAATTCCTAAGGAAAATGAACACAGGATGGCTTCGTGTATGTCAGCAACACATATTAGAGAAAGCTGTATATGCTTTCTTCTCTTGTTCCTAAAGCAGCAGGATGGTGTCAGCATTCTCAGCGACAGCAGAGAAAAACTGAGAAGCCAAGGCAGCTGTAAAAAGGAATTGTCTCTTAGGATCTCTGTTAACAGTGATTCACTTGTATTTAAATAGACACCTACATTTTATTACTAGCTCGCCAGAGTTAGTGAACATGCGTGTTGGTGTCTCCTGAGAAGCAGAATGAGAGGAACAACCAGAAGTACTTGGCAGTACAACTGGAGATGTACCCACTAGCTACCACTGAACTCGGCTACAAGCCTACCTGGCTGCTTCACCGTTCATCTGTACAAGTACATTTCATCCTCTAAAACTGAATGCATTTTACAGTACAACTTAAAATAGCCTTCCGAGTGTATCTTCTCTTCACATACTGGTTGCTGCACTTGTGTATGCAGAAAGAAGGAAACCTGCATGCAAAACAGGGTCATACTATGTAAGCGATCACTCAAATCCATGTGTATTATTATAAGGCAAAGTCACCTGTACGCAGGTTAGGCCTTCCATCTGCTGTGCAAAGACCCGAGCAGAGAGCAGAGGCGTTGTTCATACCGCTGCTGAACAGCGCTCACCCCGCGGGCACAGGCAGGACCTGTGTCCGCTGTCCTCCGCGTCCCTCGTCCCCGCGGGGCTCCACGGGCAGCCCTCGGCCCTCCCCACCTCCGGCGGGTTTCTCTCTCTCTCTGCAGGGCCCCGGCCCCCCGCCGGGCTGAGGGAGGCGGCGGCCGGGGGGG